>NW_021168280.1:0-985 GCF_002162155.2 Triticum dicoccoides
AATTTTGGCCGATTCTGGTCCGTTTCGTGCACTATTACTCACCGCTTTGGGGTCCCAGAGCGATTTCCATGGTTGTTGAACTCCAAGGTGCACTTGCGTGTCTGTCATCAACATTCATAGTTTTTGCCAATTCTGGCCCGTTTCTTGGACTATTACTCTGTTTTGGCGTCCCGGTGTGATTTCCATGATCGACGAACACCGGGGTGCGTTTATGTGTCGGTTAGCAACACTCGCATTTTGGGCCGCTTCTGGCCCGTTTCGTCGACTATTACTCACCGTTTTGGGGCCCCAAAGCGATTTCCATGGTTGTTGAACCCCATGGTGCGCTTACGTGTCGATGATCAACAATCGCAGTTTGGGCCGATTTTAGCCCGTTTCTTGCACTATTAATTAGTTTTGGGCGTCCCGCAGTGATTTCCACGATTGACGAACTCCGTGGTGCGTTTACATGTCAGTCATCAACACACAATTTTGGTCGACTCTGGTCCATTTCGTGCACGATTATTCACCATTTTGACGTCCCAGAGCGATTTCCATGATTGACAATTCCCGGGGTGCGTTTGCGTGTCTGTCCTCAACACTCACAGTTTGGGCCAATTCTGACGCGATTCGAGGACTATTACTCAACATTTAGGGGTCCCGAAGCGATTTGCATAGTTGTTGAACCCCAAAATGCGTTTACGTGCCGGTCATGAACACTCACAGTTGTGGCCGATTGTGGCCCGTTTCGTGGACTATTACTCATTGTTTGGGGTCCCGGTGTGACTTGCGCAATTAACAAACCCCGGGGTGCGTTTACGTGTCGATCATCAACACTCGCAGTTTCGGCCGATTCGGGCTCGTTTTGTGGCACTCGCAGTTTTGGCCGATTCTGGCCCGTTTCATGGACTATTACTCACAGGTTTGGGGTCCCGGAGTGCTTTCCTTGATTAACAAACCCCGGGGTGCGTTTACGTATCGGTCATCAACACTCATGGTTTTTGTC
>NW_021168281.1:0-1928 GCF_002162155.2 Triticum dicoccoides
CCCTCATCCTCATCCATGGCGAAGTCATCAGTAACTAATGGAGCCTCCTCCTTACCCCGTCCGCTATCACCCAACCCGACACCCGACGCTAATTGGGTAGGTGGGGTGTTGATGTTCATACCTTGCTGAGGTTGCGTGCTCGTGGTTGTGCTCCCGGTCGCCTCCAGACGAAGCAGACTCTTTGGCCACAACAGGACCCACCCATTGCAACAATCACCAAGCCGCCGCGGTATCTCCTCGTCATCCACCAGTAGTGTTGGAGGAGGCAAATTCTCGTGGCCCGGTTCGACACTGGCCACGGAAACCTTGAAGACGTTTGGGAGGATCGGCCGGCTGTGGAACAATGGTTCCTTCGGCTCCATTATTGTCGCCTTCCCCACGTCCACCTTCTGGTCGCCGATGGTGTACAATATGGTGCACGGGGTTTCGTCGGCTTGCAAAGAAAAGTCTGCGACGTGAGACATCCGAAACGACAGGAAAACAGGAGATTATACATTTATATTGAAGGGGGCCGGTGTGACAGATACCGTGAGGGCGTCGAGCTCAGCGAAAGACGAAGCACCGCCGAGCACGTCCGGTGTGGGAGCCGGTGCGGGAGCAGGTGCGGGAGCCGGTGCGGGAGCAGGTGCGGGGGCCGGTGTGGGAGCAGGTGCTCCCAAGAAGTCAGCAAGGGGAAAGTCCTCTACATTTTTTTCTGGATTTGCCATTGTCCAAGTGATAATGCCCGTCACCGACAAATCTGCAACCACCTGTTTTGCGGCAGCTACCGCTATTGCGACTGTCTGAGATGATTTCTTCTCAACCGCAATCTCAACCTTCTTTTCGATGTTTTCTTCAGTTAACCTCCGTCTTTCCTTTCTCTCCTCCGTGGTCTCACGGTAGTACTTCTTCCACGTGGCGCCGTCTCCGACACCGTGCACGAGTCCATACGATGGTCGAGTATCCACCGGTTGTTGTTTCAATATGTTCAACGCCCGGTTGAATGGAGTGTCCCACTTGGGCCTCGCCAATGCCTCAGATGGCGAGTCGCTTTCGGCCGCAATCCGGTGTTGCTCTCTCTGCAAAAGGCACAAGGATCATTTACAAATATGACTAATGTGTGTAGTCGAATTGATCAGAAACTAAAATTACTAGCAGTCTCATGAACTCCATAATGACCGGTGTGGTCTCGTAAACCTTCTTCACTGGGTCCCAACGGTGTCGGGCCCTCAGGACGTCACGCTCCTGCGGGGCGGTGAAATCCGCCAAGGGGTCTGGGGTGCCCAGACTCGCGGCTTCCGCGTCCTCCTTGGCCCATTTGGACCTCTTTCCGCCGTAACGACGGCTTCGGAGGTGGTGGCTCCCAATGTTCCTCTCTTTGAGCCCCTTCATGTACTTAGACTTGTTTTTGGAAGCTTCGGCCTCGCAAGCCTCCTTGAATATTTGAAACTGGTCTTCCGTGATTGTCGGATTATCCTTTACAATCTCTGAGTAGGGTTCCTTCTTGTCGATGATCCTTGCTTTCACTCGAGTTTTCCAGGCGGCCAACGCATCGCTAAACTGGGTCATGGCGTGTTTGTTTATCTTCTTCATTGTCGGGTCCTCGTCTGGATCTTCATAATCCTTCTCATTCCGGCTCGGGAACAAGAATATCTGGTGAAAATTCTTTAGGAGGGAGCTCCTCATATTTTCTATCTTTTGTAGTTTCTCATCGTTGATGGTGGCAGTTGTCCGTATGATGCAACCTATTTGATTGCCGTAGCACGAGCGCGCTTCCTAGGGTGCCTTTGGCTCAAAAATGCCGTCGTCCACCCCCGTGACCACCAGCCTAGGAGGCCTGAGTTTGTTAGGAAGTTGTTGCCTCTTTGCTTTCGATTCTACAACGGCTCCGCTCCCCGAGGCAGCACCGGTCTCAGTCTGAGCGCCGGTCCCGATGCCGGTCTGAGTCT
>NW_021168282.1:0-914 GCF_002162155.2 Triticum dicoccoides
ATCCAGCAAAGTGTCGGGGAAGAGTTCCGTCAGCACGACGGCGTGGTGACGATCTTGATGAACTACAGCAGCAGGGCTTCGCCTAAACTCCGCTACAGTATTATCGAGGAATATGGTGGCAGGGGGCACCGCACACGGCTAAGGAATCGATCACGTGGATCAACTTGTGTCAACTTGTGTGTTTAGAGGTGCCCCTGCCTCCGTATATAAAGGAGGAGAGGAGGGGAGGCTGGCCGGCCAAGGGGGGGAGGCGCAGGAGAGTCCTACTCCTTCTGGGAGTAGGATTCCCCCTCCAATCCTAGTCCAACTAGGATTCCTCGGAGGGGAAAAGAGGAGGAGGGGGCCGGCCACCTCTCCTAGTCCTAATAGGACTAGGGGAAGGGGGGGGGCGCAGCCCATCTAGGGCAGCCCCTTCTCTTTTCCACTAAGGCCCACTATGGCCCAAATAGCTCCCGGGGGGTTCCGGTAACCCTCTCGGTAACCCGGTAAAATCCCGATTTCACCCGGAACACTTCCGATGTCCAAACATAGGCTTCCAATATATCAATCTTTATGTCTCGACCATTTCGAGACTCCTCGTCATGTCCGTGATCACATCCGGGACTCCGAACAACCTTTGGTACATCAAAATGCATAAACTCATAATATAACTGTCATCGTAACCTTAAGCGTGCGGACCCTACGGGTTCGAGAACAATGTAGACATGACCGAGACACGTCTCCGGTCAATAACCAATAGCGGGACCTGGATGCCCATATTGGCTCCTACATATTCTACGAAGATCTTTATCGGTCAGACCGCATAACAACATACGTTGTTCCCTTTGTCATCGGTATGTTACTTGCCCGAGATTCGATCGTCGGTATCCAATACCTAGTTCAATCTCGTTACCGGCAAGTCTCTTTACTCGTTC
>NW_021168283.1:0-1928 GCF_002162155.2 Triticum dicoccoides
CCCTCATCCTCATCCATGGCGAAGTCATCAGTAACTAATGGAGCCTCCTCCTTACCCCGTCCGCTATCACCCAACCCGACACCCGACGCTAATTGGGTAGGTGGGGTGTTGATGTTCATACCTTGCTGAGGTTGCGTGCTCGTGGTTGTGCTCCCGGTCGCCTCCAGACGAAGCAGACTCTTTGGCCACAACAGGACCCACCCATTGCAACAATCACCAAGCCGCCGCGGTATCTCCTCGTCATCCACCAGTAGTGTTGGAGGAGGCAAATTCTCGTGGCCCGGTTCGACACTGGCCACGGAAACCTTGAAGACGTTTGGGAGGATCGGCCGGCTGTGGAACAATGGTTCCTTCGGCTCCATTATTGTCGCCTTCCCCACGTCCACCTTCTGGTCGCCGATGGTGTACAATATGGTGCACGGGGTTTCGTCGGCTTGCAAAGAAAAGTCTGCGACGTGAGACATCCGAAACGACAGGAAAACAGGAGATTATACATTTATATTGAAGGGGGCCGGTGTGACAGATACCGTGAGGGCGTCGAGCTCAGCGAAAGACGAAGCACCGCCGAGCACGTCCGGTGTGGGAGCCGGTGCGGGAGCAGGTGCGGGAGCCGGTGCGGGAGCAGGTGCGGGGGCCGGTGTGGGAGCAGGTGCTCCCAAGAAGTCAGCAAGGGGAAAGTCCTCTACATTTTTTTCTGGATTTGCCATTGTCCAAGTGATAATGCCCGTCACCGACAAATCTGCAACCACCTGTTTTGCGGCAGCTACCGCTATTGCGACTGTCTGAGATGATTTCTTCTCAACCGCAATCTCAACCTTCTTTTCGATGTTTTCTTCAGTTAACCTCCGTCTTTCCTTTCTCTCCTCCGTGGTCTCACGGTAGTACTTCTTCCACGTGGCGCCGTCTCCGACACCGTGCACGAGTCCATACGATGGTCGAGTATCCACCGGTTGTTGTTTCAATATGTTCAACGCCCGGTTGAATGGAGTGTCCCACTTGGGCCTCGCCAATGCCTCAGATGGCGAGTCGCTTTCGGCCGCAATCCGGTGTTGCTCTCTCTGCAAAAGGCACAAGGATCATTTACAAATATGACTAATGTGTGTAGTCGAATTGATCAGAAACTAAAATTACTAGCAGTCTCATGAACTCCATAATGACCGGTGTGGTCTCGTAAACCTTCTTCACTGGGTCCCAACGGTGTCGGGCCCTCAGGACGTCACGCTCCTGCGGGGCGGTGAAATCCGCCAAGGGGTCTGGGGTGCCCAGACTCGCGGCTTCCGCGTCCTCCTTGGCCCATTTGGACCTCTTTCCGCCGTAACGACGGCTTCGGAGGTGGTGGCTCCCAATGTTCCTCTCTTTGAGCCCCTTCATGTACTTAGACTTGTTTTTGGCAGCTTCGGCCTCGCAAGCCTCCTTGAATATTTGAAACTGGTCTTCCGTGATTGTCGGATTATCCTTTACAATCTCTGAGTAGGATTCCTTCTTGTCGATGATCCTTGCTTTCACTCGAGTTTTCCAGGCGGCCAACGCATCGCTAAACTGGGTCATGGCGTGTTTGTTTATCTTCTTCATTGTCGGGTCCTCGTCTGGATCTTCATAATCCTTCTCATTCCGGCTCGGGAACAAGAATATCTGGTGAAAATTCTTTAGGAGGGAGCTCCTCATATTTTCTATCTTTTGTAGTTTCTCATCGTTGATGGTGGCAGTTGTCCGTATGATGCAACCTATTTGATTGCCGTAGCACGAGCGCGCTTCCTAGGGTGCCTTTGGCTCAAAAATGCCGTCGTCCACCCCCGTGACCACCAGCCTAGGAGGCCTGAGTTTGTTAGGAAGTTGTTGCCTCTTTGCTTTCGATTCTACAACGGCTCCGCTCCCCGAGGCAGCACCGGTCTCAGTCTGAGCGCCGGTCCCGATGCCGGTCTGAGTCT
>NW_021168284.1:0-1193 GCF_002162155.2 Triticum dicoccoides
CACAGTAAATAGATGAAACCCACTAGCATGAGTAGGAGTTGTTTGAGCCCTGTTGTGCCTACTCATTCATGTTTGTTTGTCATGCCTGCTACTGCTTAGAGTTGAGTCAGGTCTGATTCATCGGGGATGAATCAGAGGTGTGTGAACATGTCCTACTGTGTGTGAGCTAAGTGTGTGAACACGATTTGGTAAAGGTAGCGGTGAGAGGCCATGTAGGAGTACATGGTGGGTTGTCTCATTGCAGCCGTCCTCAGGAACTGAGTTCTGTGTTTGTGATCCATGATTCAGCTACTACCACGCATTGGGCCCGAAACCAATGGACCCTCTCGGCTTCTTAATCACCCTTGTCCTCTGTCCAGGAGTTGCAAGTAGTTTCTGGTGTTTGTAGTATGCTGGAGGCCGTGGGCAGCGCTGACCGTAGGGGTGGGCTGTGATGCGGTAGGCACGTGGCACGGTGTACCAGGCGCCCGATTGGTGTCTCGGGAACCCTGTTCACATCGTTTGGGGCTGTGAGCGAAACTCCGGCCGGATCTCCTCATGGATGGAACCCGAATAGGCGATAAACCTGGACTAGAGACTCGAGTGTTTAGGCAGGCCGTGGCCGACACCCACGTTGGGCTTCCGCTTGAAGGTTGCCGAGTACATGTCGTGTAAACGGCGGTAAGTGGTGAGAGCGTGTGTGAAGAAGTACACCCCTGCAGGGTTAACATCATCTATTCGAATAGCCTTGTCCGCGGAAAAGGACTTCTGGGTTGCTTATATCAGTTCATAGACAAGTGAAAGTGGATACTCTAAAATACGCAAGATAAGCGTGAGTGCTATGGATGGCGTTCTCGTAGGGAGACGGGGGCGGATCCATAGTGGTGTATTGATATGGTGAATATGTGGACTCGTGTGCGCCACCTCAAAAGAGTTACTTGCAGTCGTAGTTCAGGATAGCCACCGAGTCAAAGCTGGCTTGCTGCAGTTAAACCCCACCACCCCTTTGTTGATAATGATGCATATGTAGTTAGATCTGATGTAAGTCTTGCTGGGTACATTTGTACTCACGTTTGCCTATTTTATGTTTTTGCAGAGAGACTTCGGTCTCGCTAGTAGTTTCGCGTGGACTTCGACGTTTAGCTTGTTACCTCAGCTACGATCTTGTGCCCTCGGCAGTATCTGGCAGATAGTCAGGCTTCTCAGCCTTTTTC
>NW_021168285.1:0-1072 GCF_002162155.2 Triticum dicoccoides
ACTCATCTCTTCTTTATCTTTTGCCGTGGTCGGTGACTGAGCCGAGCTCAATCTCACACCTTGTAACATAGGCAAGAACCCCTTCTTGGACTGATCCATTTTGAACCTCTTCAAAATCTTATCAAGGTATGTGCTTTGTGAAAGACCTATGAGGCGTCTCGATCTATCTCTATAGATCTTGATGCCTAATATGTAAGCAGCTTCTCCAAGGTCCTTCATTGAAAAACACTTATTCAAGTAGGCCTTAATGCTGTCCAGAAATTCTATATTATTTCCCATCAAGAGTATGTCATCTACATATAATATGAGAAATGCTACAGAGCTCCCACTCACTTTCTTGTAAACGCAGGCTTCTCCATAAGTCTGCATAAACCCAAACGTTTTGATCATCTCATCAAAGCGAATATTCCAACTCCGAGATGCTTGCACCAGCCCATAAATGGATCGCTGGAGCTTGCATACTTTGTTAGCGTTCTTAGGATCGACAAAACCTTCTGGCTGCATCATATACAGTTCTTCCTTAAGATGCCCGTTAAGGAATGCTGTTTTGACGTCCATCTGCCATATCTCATAATCATAGTATGCGGAAATTGCTAACATGATTCGGACGGACTTTAGCTTCGCTACGGGAGAGAATGTCTCGTCGTAGTCAATCCCTTGAACCTGTCGATAACCCTTAGCGACAAGTCGAGCTTTATAGATGGTGACATTACCATCCGCGTCTGTCTTCTTCTTAAAGATCCATTTGTTTTCTATCGCTCGCCGATCATCGGGCAAGTCTGTCAAAGTCCATACTTTGTTTTCATACATGGATTCTATCTCGGATTTCATGGCTTCAAGCCATTTGTTGGAATCTGGGCCCGCCATCGCTTCTTCATAGTTCGAAGGTTCACCGTTGTCTAACAACATGATTTCCAGGACGGGGTTGCCGTACCACTCTGGTGCGGAACGTGTCCTTGTGGACCTACGAAGTTCAGTAGCAACTTGATCCGAAGTACCTTGATCATCATCATTGGTTTCCTCTTCAGTTGGTGTGGGCATCACAGGAACATTTTCCTGAGCTGCACCACTT
>NW_021168286.1:0-928 GCF_002162155.2 Triticum dicoccoides
AACCAAGCAAAAACAAATTGTATAGAGCCAATATTGCATTAATAATAATTATTTCAAAAGATATGTGATGATTATACTTCTAATGCATGTGACCTTTTTACATTGTTAATGTTTATAATTATTAAATACCGTATAAAGTTGTATTGCATGCTAGCCCATGCGATTCGCATGGGTTGACGACTAGTATTAAGCAATTTCTATAGTGGGTGTGAGAGATATATTTGGTAGTTATAAATTACACGGTATCTCTACTCCTAATGAACGAGTTGGTGAATAGTCTCCACGGTTTATTTTCGCTGGGTTTTTTCGTCTCTCCTCCCACCACCCCCTCCCACACAGGTCCATCGGTTTATTTTTCTCTCCACTCTTTATTACAACCAGAAGTTTCCAAACGTATAACAAATCACAGATCTAACTTCCTTAAATTGTGCAAATCAATCAATTCCTTTTATTGGTTCAATTTGTCTTAGGAAACAAATAACATATTTTCAGGAAACAAATAATACATTTTAATCTAACTTTCCTAACTTATTTAAATCAATCGATTTCTCTTATTAGTGAAATTTGTTTTAGGAAACAAATAACAGACACGTCACAACTTTCCTCCCAATAAATAGTTTCTTAACATTTGCAAACTTTCCTAATCAGACACGTCACAAACGGGCAGGTACTGATATCACGTTACCAAACAATAAAACCCCATTTGCATAAAAATCAGTTCAAAAATCTTAACTTTCCTAAATTTTTACCTTTCCTTGATAACAACCAATATTTCCTATGTTTTCCACCTATTGAAGGAAATCACCCCTCCATCGATATTAGCATTTTTTGGAATGAGATCTCCGGGTTATGATTTTTTTTGCGATTCTTTCCAATTGTGACCTCTCCTTCCACTACGGCTCCTTCTCACATAAACACGTCCACCACA
>NW_021168287.1:0-1080 GCF_002162155.2 Triticum dicoccoides
CGGCCGCGCCCCCTGGCGGCGGCGAGAGAGGAGGGAGGAGGAGGGAGGGCCGACGGCGGGTGGATCTAGGCGTCCGCCCCGGATGCCTCGCGGGTGGCGGCGCGGGGGGAAGGGTTTGGGGGGGGGGGATGGATAGGATATTTACCCTCATGTCGTGAGGCTAGTTATAGCTCTCGCGGCTCAAGAATCTTGGAGGCTACATCACATGGATGTAAAATCCTCTTTTTTGAATGGGGAGTTAAAAGAAGAAGTGTATGTGAAGCAACCACCGGGTTACATCAAAAGGGAGAGGAGCACAAGGTGTTGAAACTACACAAGGCATTGTACGGACTATGCCAAGCTCCTCGGGCGTGGAACATCAGCCTTGATCGTACACTAGTTTCTCTTGGTTTTGAGAAAAGTCCACTAGAGCATGCTATGTACAAGCGAGGTAAAGGCAAAGATCGTCTCCTAGTGGGCATCTATGTTGATGATCTCTTGATAACGTGAGCAGATGAGGAGGAGATTGCTAGATTCAAGCTACAAATGAAGGAGCTTTTCAAGATGAGTGATCGAGGGCTCTTGACTTACTATCTCGGGATCGAGGTACATCAAAAGCCAGAGGGAATCACACTATGCCAGGAGGCATATGCAAAGAAGATTCTTGAAAGCTGTAGCATGGAGGACTGCAATCCAAGTCATGTTCCAATGGAGCCTCGACTTAAACTTAGCAAGAGGAGCCAAGCACCCGCGGTTGATGCAACGAAATATAGAAGTGTGGTCGGAAGCCTAAGGTATCTTGTGAATACACAACCAGAGTTGGCCTATTCCGTTGGCGTAGTGACTCGCTTCATGGAAGCACCCACGACAGAACATTGGACAGCTGTGAAACAAATACTCAGGTACATCAAAGGAACATTCAGAGTAATTCAGTTTCCAGTCTCTGTGTATTAATCAAATTATGGGTTATTTTCAACCATATAGGCTTTTATTATATGTTCAGTTATGCTTCCATGGGTTTTGCATATGTATTAACAAAACAACCAGACTGCTATTCTGTATATACTTGGATCAAAGGGTGTACAATTAATTTGCTCTTAC
>NW_021168288.1:0-1230 GCF_002162155.2 Triticum dicoccoides
GAATAAGACAACATTACGAGCATCGTTGGTACTGGTTTGACTTGACGATGGCCCACACTCAAATCAAAGGATTGATAAAACAATAGGTCCAGCAACTGATCACAGGGACCAATCGATGAAGATATCATCTTTCTTCAACACACACTACACAAGAATATCCCTTTGGAACGAACTAAGTCAGGCAAGCTTTTATCTTCCAACTCTCCAAGTTGTTGTCTAGCTTAACCAACTAGCTCAGGGATATCTAACACCGATTCTTGGAGAGAAGGTGGTTCACAAGAAACCAACTTGATCACGAGCTCAACATAACAGTCAGGGAACAACCTGGTAATACTTCCGAGAAGATATTCGGAAAATCACGAACCACCGGTATGTTACTAAGCTCGAGAACAATCTCGCTTTTGAGGGCAAGACGATATGATCAAATGAGTGAGGACTTGACAAGATCCTAACTCATCAATCGAAGGGTGCACGGAAATAAGGACTAGGTAGCACGATCAGTCTTAGAAGGATGATTCAAAACCAACACGCTAAGAATGAAATTATTACCCTTTAACTACCAAGCAACGAGGTTGCTGGGAGTATTGATTTCACACATCACAATTCATTTGTCGGTATTCCGGTTGCATCAACACGATGGCCGAGGAATGACTAATGATGGTGAGAAGTATTACTACGTCAAAATTCATGAAAGTTGGTGCAGTTCTCATGACAATTCTGACATGAAGGGGGTAATACTCCAAGGTAGAACAGAACCAAAAGCTGGATTGGCATTTGATCTGCGGAATACAACCACTTTGACCCAATCCTAGATATGGATGAGGTACTGGAGTTTGTTTCTCCTATTCATTCTAAAATAGAATGGCTTGGCGGACCACAAGGGTAATAGGCATCGACGAACGAATGCACGCATACTCTTGACTATCAATTGATAGGCGAGGGTCAGAAACAACTAAGATGGGACAACTCAAAAGAACATATGATTTTCTGAGTTGTGGATGCATGGATTAGCATGTCGAACGAAGTTCAACATATTTCTTCCGGATAACCCATGCAGAAAGGTAGAACTGGCAGAGTCACGATTTATGAA
Organism: Triticum dicoccoides; assembly: GCF_002162155.2. Lineage (NCBI taxonomy): Eukaryota > Viridiplantae > Streptophyta > Magnoliopsida > Poales > Poaceae > Triticum > Triticum dicoccoides. Next base: position 1,091 of record NW_021168288.1, read on the forward strand.
TGGAGAACTCATCGAGAGCACTCTTGTTGTCATCTTTTGGTTCAGAAGAACCCCTGCCAAGAATGGTTCATGGTAATTGGAAGAAGGATATACCACGGACCTCGAGGACTATCGCAAAGGTTACTAATATACTAAAGGAA
>NW_021168289.1:0-930 GCF_002162155.2 Triticum dicoccoides
AGAACGTAGCAACTGATGATAGATTTGTTGAGCTCGCGCAGATTGAAAAGCTGGAACAATTCACTCAGATGAATTTGTACATAGTAATGTTTGAAGTGATGCTCATATCTAACTTCCGCATAAATATATTCTTTGGCGTTTTTATTTTTTATGTAACCCTTGTACCATTTCAGCAGACCTTTCATTTGTGGAGGTAGATCCTCTTCCTGCGCAGGCTCGACGAGAGGCCCATTCTTCACATATGTAATTACTACCTCCTTCACTGGCGCCTCATCAAGGCCTAACAGTTCACGAAGAGTAATACCTAAGTTGGCCGCTTGTTCTCTGGCACTCGTTACAGTCAATCCATGTGCTGCCGCAGCTGCTATGATATCGGGGTCATCCGGACCGGCGGCTTTCACTATAAGCGGGGCAATCGATTGTTTACTTTCTTCCCCGAGCTGGGCAACTCGTTTCCCGCTTTTTTTACTTTCTAATTCCGTTTTCTCGGCCCCCTCCAAGGCTTTGTTCTCCTGGTTCTCCGCCCGCTCTTTCTTCTCCTTCAACATGAGTGCCTGCCTACGAAGTTCACGTGCATAGTCGTCAGGCAGATTCTTCGCGGCTTGGGACGGTGTGCTCAAAAATGACTTAGCCCACTTCTTTTGCTCATCAGAAAATACTGGCTTGGGCTCGGGCTCTCTTTTCTTCTTGCAGTCCGCCTTCCATTTCTCATGATCAGCAGCCGCGGCCGCGGCAGTTTCCTCGGCACTACGTTCCCAAGGCCTTGTGGGGAGAGGCTTCAGTGATGGCTCCGGTACCTTTGTGGTCTTAGGTACATAAGGGTCCGGGTTAATAATCCAGGACTGCTTCTGCTTCTTTGCCGGAGGTGGATTGGGGGGCGGCGTCTGATCACCCGCCGGACGAGGACTGGGGGGCGGCGTCTGATCACCC
>NW_021168290.1:0-1303 GCF_002162155.2 Triticum dicoccoides
GCTTTAGATTTTATGAACTATGCAAGTTACTCATCTATTCATGTGTCATATATGCAAAAATCAAGGGAAGTAAAAATGGATGACATATACATATACAACATGTACACCTTGTCTCTTTTGTTAGCCACATTTCAGATTAAGCAACGCCGGGGACGGCTTTATTTTCAAGAAGGGGAGGATGATGAGGACATGACTACCTTGGATATGACCAAAAATATTGCATATATGCATATTTGTCAGGTGATTTCTAGTGCAAACTATTCAATAATCTATTTATGTTATCCAGAACAAAAATACTTCACACACTTTTGTGTTTTGTCTAATTGCAGGTGTATGGGACATTTGTACAATCCACATATGAAGATAAGGAAGAAAGAGATGTTTATTTTCTGTCTAAAAAGTTCTCTCACGTCACTTTTGGCCCAAGAGAAGATAGAGTCCAAGTCTCTCACGTTCTGGATTCAGATTCGGACTGCACAAACACACCTGACTCAAAACGCACACAAGTTTTTCATACGGACTCCGAATTGGGTGATTCTTTTTTTGTTGGAAACTAGATTTCGTGCACTTTCCAACCCAATTGGAATCACCTTCAAATTCGTCCGGAGAGTTGAGTTGTGGACGAAACAATCTGATGCTGCAGCAGAATCCGAGTCAAACTACAAGTCCAAAGGTGTTACATCACCTCCACTTGGGCCCATTGGCCTTGTACGACCTAGATTTAGTTTTAGGCTGCCTTGGGACGTCCTCCCACCTCCTTGGCCTCCACCCCTTGTTCTCCTCGCACGTTCGTAGTCGGATCGTCAAAGTCGACTTCCACCAAAGCGAAATCCACCATCTCATCGAAAGACGGGACACCTTTGCCTCTATCAAGTGGTATCAGATTTCCAGGTTGCTCGGTGAGATTTTACAGTTTTTTCGTAGTTTAGATCGAGTCTGTTCTTCATACCTATAGTCCACGAAAAAGCCACAAAAAAATTAGGGTTAGTTCATCATATCCGAACCAATCTGAGCCTTGCATAATCTTTTTAGGGTTTTGCTTTGTTGAATTTGCGGTTGCATCGTCGTGTCTAGTTGCTGGTCTTAGAGTCTAGTCTTTTAGAGTTTCGAGTTCTGGTCATAAGTTGTCACGCCGCCGCCGCACCATCATCATCGCCCCTGCCATCTACCACCACCGCACCGAATCCGTATCCATATACCACCACCAATTCGTGTCCATATACCACCACCGATCCATATCCATATACTACCACCGCTACCACCACCGCTGCCATATACCACCACCATATATCCACCACCAATC
>NW_021168291.1:0-1204 GCF_002162155.2 Triticum dicoccoides
AACAGAGAGGCCAGCACGCCGGTCTAAACCTAAGCGCACAGGGGTCTGGGCCCATCGCCCATAGCACACCTGCACGTTGCGAGGGCGGCCGAAAGCAGACCTAGCCTAGTGGCGTTCCAGTCCAATTCGGCGCGCGCCGCTCCGTCGCTGACGTCTGAAGTGCTTCGGCTGATACCACGACGTCGGGATACCCATAACTACTCCCACGTAGATGGTTAGTGCGTATAGGCTCGTAGCCGACTCAGATCAAATACCAAGATCTCGTTAAGCGTGTTAAGTATCCGCGAACGCCGAACAGGGCCAGGCCCACTTGTCTCCTAGGTGGTCTCAACCTGCCCTGTCGCTCCGCCACAAAGATCCACACAGAGGGCCGTCGGGACAAAGGTCCTTTCAGCCCCCAATCCGTGAATCACTCGCGGGTACTCTTCGAGCTGACCCGACTTTAGTCACCATCTGTATAGAATGTATGTATGTATAGTATATACCCGTGATCACCTCCCGAGTGATCACGGCCCAATAGTATAGCAAGGCAGACTGACAAGAATGTAGGGACCAATGATGATAAACTAGCATCCTATACTAAGCAGTAGGATAGCAGGTAAAGGTAACAACAGTAGTAGCAAGGACAGGCTATGCAACAGTATAGGATTAACTAAAAGCAGTAACATGCTACACTACTCTAATGCAAGCAGTATAGAGAAGAGTAGGCGATATCTGGTGATCAAGGGGGGGCTTGCCTGGTTGCTCTGGCAAGAGAGAGGGGTCGTCAACTCCGTAGTCGAACTGGGCAGCAGCAGCGTCGGTCTCGTAGTCTACCGGAGAGAAGAGGGGGAAGAAACAATGAATACCAAGTAAACAGATGCATATCGATGCATGACATGTCAAGAAGCGATGCTAGGCGTGCCCTAACGTGGTATGAGGTGGTACTGGTTAAGGGGGGAATCATCCGGGAAAGTATTCCCGGTGTTTCGTGTTTTCGGACAGATGAACCGGAGGGGAAAAGTTGCGAGTTCGATAGGTTAGGGGTGTGTGGCGGACGAACGGACTGCGTATCCGGAATCGTCACGTCGTTCCGAGCAACTTTCATGTTGAAAATATTTTAATCCGAGTTACGGATTAAAAGATATGATTTTTAAAAGATTTTAACAATTTTGGAATTTAATTATTTATTTAATTAATTCGAAAAAATGTATTTATGACGTCA
>NW_021168292.1:0-1035 GCF_002162155.2 Triticum dicoccoides
CACGCGTCTCCGGGTTGTGGCCCCCCTCACGGACGACAATGAAACGGTAGTAGACGTTCTGCGGTAACGATGCAGCGTGAATATTATTAAATACTTGGAGCGCGATAAAATCATGAGTTTTTACACAACGTGGGCACATGTGCTATAGGACTGATGGTAATTTTTCATAATTTTTTGTGATGGAGAAGTATCTGAACACTTCCCTCTACGCGGATTGCTCTTCGCACGTCTACGACTGTGGCCGGCGGCCTCCGGGGGCTAGCATACCGTCAAATCTTGCGTAGGCGGCCTCTCACAAATCTGGAAGTGTTGAGGCGGTTGCAAACGCCCAGCACGCGTCTCCGGTGCGTGCCCCCCCCCCTCACGGCCGCCGCCGCCGCCGGCACCTCGAGGGGGGAAACGGACGCGTCGGGTCTACACGGAGTGGACGTAGCTGCGGGTTTGGCCCGGATGTTGCTCCAAAGTGTTCCTCTGGGCCGACCTAACACAACCGGGTGGAGAGGTCCACTGGTCAAAGCCCGTCCGTGCAGAGTCAAAGGGCTAGATCCCGTGGTCAAACGCTACAGGGTTAGGCGGGACGGGGGCCCTGGGGGGGGGGGGTAGCAATGCCACCGGAGCGTCGTACCGGGCCCTCATACATGCGGGGTGGTGTTGTGGCATGTCCGAAGAGGCGGCACGCGTCTCCGGGTTGTGGCCCCCCCTCACGGACGGCAATGAAACGGTAGTAGATGTTCTGCGGTAACGATGCAGCGTGAATATTATTAAATACTTGGAGCGCGATAAAATCATGAGTTTTTTACACAACGTGGGCACATGTGCTATAGGACTGATGGTAATTTTTCATAATTTTTTGTGATGGAGAAGTATCTGAACACTTCCCTCTACGCGGATTGCTCTTCGCACGTCTACGACTGTGGCCAGCGGCCTCCGGGGGCTAGCATACCGTCAAATCTTGCGTAGGCGTCCTCTCACAAATCTGGAAGTGTTGAGGCGGTTGCAAACGCCCAGCACGCGTCTCCGGTGCGTGCCCCCCCC
>NW_021168293.1:0-691 GCF_002162155.2 Triticum dicoccoides
TAATGAGTTAGTTGCGGGATGATGTATTACGGAACGAGTAAAGAGACTTGCCGGTAACGAGATTGAACTAGGTATGGGATACCGACGATCGAATCTTGGGCAAGTAACATACCGGTGACAAAGGGAACAACGTATGTTGTTATGCGGTCTGACCGATAAAAGATCTTTGTAGAATATGTAGGAGCTAATATGAGCATCCAGGTTCCGCTATTGGTTATTGACCGGAGACGTGTCTCGGTCATGTCTACATTGTTCTCGAACCCGTAGGGTCCGCACGCTTAAGGTTACGATGACAGTTATATTATGAGCTTATACATTTTGATGTACCGAAGTTTGTTCGGAGTCCCGGATGTGATCACGGACATGACGAGGAGTCTCGAAATGGTCGAGACATAAAGATTGATATATTGGAAGCCTATGTTTGGATATCGTAAGTGTTCCGGGTGAAATCGGGATTTTACCGGAGTACCGGGAGGTTACCGGAACCCCCCTGGAGGTATATGGGCCTTAGTGGGCCTTAGTGGAAGAGAGGAGAGGTGGCCATAGATGGACCGTGCGCCCCTCCCCCCCTTGATCCGAATAGGACAAGGAGAGGGGGCCGGCCCCCCTTCCTCCTCTCTCTCCTCTTTTCCCCCCTCCGCGAATCCTATTCCAACTAGGAAAGGGAGGAGTCCTACTCCCGGAGGGAGTA
>NW_021168294.1:0-621 GCF_002162155.2 Triticum dicoccoides
AACTAGGTTCAATAAAAATATTTTCAATAACCCAGAATGCCCTTTGGAAATGTTCATAATTTCTGTTAAAGGTGAAAACCTCTTCCAAAAATGATGAACATATTTATAGGCTATTCCTGGATTTTTGAATTAAATTATATAGTATTTGCATTTGGGCATTTAATTGCTAATAATATTTTAAATGCTCAAATAATCACAAACTGAAATGTTTACTGTTGGAAATATTCCAAACAGTGGCCACAGTCAGTTGCATGATTTTGGAAATGCTCTGGCATTTTTAATAAATCCAAACACAATTACAGAAAATAGAAAACAGTAACTAAAATAGAAATAAAAGAGAGGAGAGAAACATACCTGGCCTCACCCGTGCAGCCCACCAGCCGGCCCAGCTCCCCCCCCCTGGCCGGCCCAGCCCACCCGCGCCTTCCCTGTCGTCTTCCTCCTCGGACAGAAGGACGGGGGCGTGTGCCCGACGCTCGCCGACACGCGCGCGCGCCACCTCCCCCCCTGCTGGCCACCTCCTGCTTCCCCCGGACTCCCTCGATGCCCCGGACGAAGCCACGCAGCTGCCCCGCACCGCTCTCACTCTCCCTCGCCCTCCTCTTCTCCCCCTGCTCTCTC
>NW_021168295.1:0-877 GCF_002162155.2 Triticum dicoccoides
CTATTGACTACTTCAGTTTGTCCATCAGTTTGGGGGTGACAAGTAGTACTAAAAAGCAGTTTAGTCCCCAACTTAGCCCATAAACATCTCCAAAAGTGGCTAAGAAATTTAGTATCACGATCTGAAACAATAGTATTTGGCACACCATGCAAGCGAATAATTTCACGAAAGAACAAATCAGCAACATTAACAGCATCATCGCTTTTATGACATGGTATAAAGTGTGCCATTTTCGAGAATCTATCCACGACAACAAATATGCTATCCCTCCCCTTCTTTGTTCGAGGTAAACCTAAAACAAAGTCCATAGATATATCCTCCCAAGGAACACTAGGTACAGGTAACGGCATATATAAACCATGAGGATTGAGTCGTGACTTAGCTTTTTGACATGTAGTGCAGCGAGCAATAAAACACTCAACATCCCGTCTCATCTTTGGCCAAAAGAAATGTGTAGCAAGTGCGTCCTCCGTCTTCTTCACGCCAAAGTGTCCCATTAATCCTCCTCCATGCGCCTCCTGCAACAACAAAAGACGAACGGAGCTAGCTGGAATGCATAGCTTGTTAGCACGAAACACAAATCCATCGTTAACAACAAACTTGTTCCACATTCTTCCTTCTTTACAATTCTGCATTACATCTTTAAAATCAGCATCATGCACATATTGATCTTTGATGGTCTCCAAACCAAATATTTTGAAGTCAAGTTGTGAAAGCATAGTATAGCGACGAGACAATGCATCAGCAATAACATTTTCTTTTCCCTTCTTGTGTTTAATGACATAAGGGAAAGTCTCAATGAATTCAACCCATTTAGCATGTCTACGATTCAGTTTAGCTTGACTTTTAATATGTTTCAAAGATTCATGATCAGAAT
>NW_021168296.1:0-1387 GCF_002162155.2 Triticum dicoccoides
ATGCAGTAAAAGAGAGCAGGAGCGAGAGAGTGGGATTTTATCGGAATGAACAAGGGGGTTTTGCTTGCCTGGCACTTCTGAAGATAACATTGAGTCTTCATCAGTGTCAACGATCACATCGTCGGTATCACGTCTATCGAGAGGGGACAAATACCGGCAAATACAGAAAAGACACGATCAATGCAATGCACAATATGATGCTTGCTATGACAAGGCAATATGAATGTGTTTTGGGCTAATGCACCTAAAACCAGATTAAATGAAGTTGGTTTGAATCCAAGATTCAAATTCAACTCCATATGGGGTTATTTAAATGTCATTCACTTCATTTGTCCTAAACAGTAGTGATAAGTTGTTCTAACATGCATGAAAATGGTACAGATGGATTCCTTGAATTTTTCTGATAATTTTTCATATATAATTTATTTAATTTGGAGTTACGGTTGAATTTCTATGATTTATTGAAGTTTTAGCTATTTTCTGGAATTTTCTGATTATTTTAAATCCAGAAAATACTACTGCGTCAGCCTGACATCATCATGACGTCAGCAGGTCAACTGGGTCGCCCGGAGTCAAACCTGACGTGTTGGGGCCACACGTCAGTGACACAGGGCTGTTTAGCTCACTGACAGGTGGGACCAGGTCAACGTTGACTTGACTAAGTCAAAATCTGACACATGGGGTCCACAGATTAGCACTAATCTAAACAGAAAAATCAAACTAACCTAATTAGGCTCGGGGGCCCACATGGCAGTGGCTCATAGGGTGATTAGCCCCTAACTAAGTGGCCACATCGGCCCGCCGGAGTTTGGCCGGCGGTGACCACAGAGCACGGCGGAGCACGCCGGACTTGCGCTAGGGGCACCGGATTCGCGCGCTGAGGGCACCGGGGCGTAGCCCGGGCTCTCCCGCATCTGATGGGGTAGGTGGGAGGCTGCGGGGACGCCGGGGCTCGCCGGAACGGAGCTCGCGGCGGCGCCGGAGTTCGGTGAGTGTGGGGTTGGCGCTGTGGTGCACGGGAGGGCGAGTTAGGATATGTGTTAGGCTCCTGGTGGCTTCCTGAGTGCGGTGACACGCTCCGAGACGAGCTCAAACGGCTGTAGTGACGGCGGTGACGAGGTCAGCGGCGGCCGGAGTTCGGCCGCGGCGGAGCTATGGCCTAGAGCTTGCAAACGCGAGGGGAGAGAGAGGGGTTCTGCACGGAGGCTCACCGCGGAGCTGTAGGGAGGGTTAGTGGGCTCGGGGGCGGCCGGAGTGCAGCGAATCGACGGCGACGATCTCCGGTGGCCGAGGAGGGGAACGGCGACATGGGCGGCGATGCAGGGTTTCCGGAGGGCCGTGGATCGGTGGGGAGGAAGAGAGGGTCGAGGCGGAGCTCGCAAGCACA
>NW_021168297.1:0-804 GCF_002162155.2 Triticum dicoccoides
ATGGAAACCACATCGGGACCCCAAAATAGTGAGTAATAGTCCATGAAACGGCCCAAAATCGGCCAAAACTGCCAGTGTTGATGACCGACACGTAAGCGCACCTTGGGGTTCAACAACTATGGAAATCGCTCCGGGACCCCAAAATAGTGAGTAATAATCCAAGAAATGGGCCAGAATTGGCCAAAACTGCCAGTGTTGATGACCGACACGTAAACGCACCACAGGGTTCGTTAACCATGGAAACCACTCCGGGACCCCGAAATAGTGAGTGGTAGTCCATGAAACGGGCCAGAATCGGCCAAAACTGCCAGTGTTGATGACCGACACGTAAGCGGACCTTGGGGTTCAACAATTATGGAAATTGCTTCGTTACCCGAAAACGGTGAGTAATAATCAAAGAAACGGGCCAGAATCGGCATAACTGTCCGTGTTGATGACCGACACATAAACGCACCACATGGTTCGTTAACCATGGAAACCACATCGGGACCCCAAAACAGTGAGTAATAGTCCATGAAACGGCCCAAAATCGGCCAAAACTGCCAGTGTTGATGACCGACACGTAAGCGCACCTTGGGGTTCAACAACTATGGAAATCGCTCCGGGACCCCAAAATAGTGAGTAATAATTCAAGAAATGGGCCAGAATTGGCCAAAACTGCCAGTGTCGATGACCGACACGTAAACGCACCACAGGGTTCGTTAACCATGGAAACCACTCCGGGACCCCGAAATAGTGAGTGCTAGTCCATGAAACGGGCCAGAATCGGCCAAAACTGCCAGTGTTGATGACCGACATGTAAGC
>NW_021168298.1:0-1013 GCF_002162155.2 Triticum dicoccoides
AATAATGTTGCCATGTTTCTAAAGTCCGAACAAGAGCATATAATTCTTTATCATAAGTAGAATAATTCAGACTAGGCCCACTCAATTTTTCAGAAAAGTATGCAACAGGTTTGCCATCTTGTAATAACACACCTCCTAATCCAATTCCACTAGCATCACATTCAAGCTCAAAAGTCTTATTAAAATCAGGAAGTTGGAGTAAAGGAGCATGTGTCAACTTATCTTTCAATACCGTGAAGGCTTCTTCCTGTGCGGTACCCCAAACAAAAGGCACATCCTTCTTTGTAAGCTCGTTGAGAGGTGCCGCAATGGTGCTGAAATCTCTCACAAAACGCCTATAGAATCCAGCGAGGCCAAGAAAACTCCTCACTTGTGTGACCGTTTTGGGCTGCGGCCAACTCTCAATAGCTTCAATCTTGGCTTTGTCAACTTCAATTCCCTGTGGAGTAACAACATAGCCAAGAAAAGATACTCGGTTGGTGCAAAAGGTGCACTTCCCAAGGTTACCAAACAAACGTGCATCACGTAGAGCAATAAAAATAGCACGTAAATGTTCCAAATGTTCTTCCAAAGATCTGCTATAAATCAGTATGTCATCAAAGTAAACTACCACAAATCGTCCAATGAAAGCACGTAAAACTTCGTTCATTAGTCTCATGAAAGTACTAGGCGCATTAGTTAACCCAAAAGGCATGACTAACCACTCATATAATCCAAACTTAGTTTTAAATGCTGTTTTCCATTCATCTCCCAATTTCATACGAATTTGATGGTATCCACTACGCAAATCAACTTTGGAGAATATTGTGGAGCCACTCAATTCATCAAGCATATCATCTAGCCTAGGAATAGGATGACGATAACGAATAGTAATATTATTAATGCCTCTACAATCAACACACATACGTGATGTACCATCCTTTTTCGGCACTAGAATAATAGGAACAGCACAAGGACTAAGGGATTCGCGTATATAACCTTTGTCGAGAAGCTCTTGTACTTGACGCATAATC
>NW_021168299.1:0-1774 GCF_002162155.2 Triticum dicoccoides
AGGAAATAGATGCATTTTTATCATGGAAACAAGACATAGCAAGCATATCATCATGAGATTTAGTCAAGCAATTTCTACATGATATGCAAGGACTATCAACACAAGCATGTGAAACATTTGGAGTGCTCGAAGTGTTAAAGCCCAAAGAAGGAGCATTGCAATAATATAGTGATGAAGGATCATCCACAATAAGCATACTATCATCATTGCAATAACCAACACTACTCACCATGTCATTACCTTGTGGCAAACCACATGTAGGTGAAGTAGAAGAAGTTGAGAAGACTATACGACCGGAGGTGGAGGGAGAACAATCATCCCCACAAATCTTGGACACACCATATTTATCTTGAAGCTTCGTCAACAACTCATGAGCATCTCGGAACGGCATGAGTTGAAATATAACTACATTGCTCAAAGCATCGAAAAGCACATTAGAAGCTTGAGCATTGAGATAAGAGTTTTTCTCATCCTCTAAAGATAATCTTAGGGGATCCTTTGGAGGAGAAAAACCCATATCTACAATTCCCTCTAAATTTGGGTCCATGACCCTAAAGAGATTAAGCATGCGAATTACCCAAACATCAAAATTTGTGCCATCGAAACTAAGAGTGTCAGAGAATCCTAATCCCCTAGTCGACATCTTTACTCTCTAGGCGGTAAAGCCTAAGAAAGAGAGACGAGGCTCTGATACCAATTGAAAGATCGAGGATGTCGCCTAGAGGGGGGGGGTGAATAGGCGTTTTAAAATATTTACGGTTTAGGCTTGAACAAATGCGGAATAAACCTAACGGTTAATTTTTCAAGCACAAAACCTACAACAACTAGGCTCACCTATGTGCACCAACAACTTATGCTAAGCAAGATAAGCAACTATGTGATAGCAAGATATATGACAAGAACAATATGACTATCACAAAGTAAAGTGCATAAGTAAAGGGCTCGGGTAAGAGATAACCGAGGCACGCGGAGACGACGATGTATCCCGAAGTTCACACCCTTGCGGATGCTAATCTCCGTTTGAAGCGGTGTGGAGGCACAATGCTCCCCAAGAAGCCACTAGGGCCACCGTAATCTCCTCATGCCCTCGCACAATGCAAGATGCCGTGATTCCACTAAGGGACCCTTGAGGGCGGTCACCGAACCCGTACAAATGGCAACCCTTGGGGGCGGTCACCGAACCCGTACACTTTGGCAACCCTTGAGGGCGGTCACCGGAACCCGTCAAATTGCTCGGGGCGATCTCCACAACCTAATTGGAGACCCCGACGCTTGCCCGGAGCTTTACACCCTAATGATTGAGCTCCGAACACCACCAACTGTCTAGGGCGCCCAAGCACCCAAGAGGAACAAGCTCAAGGGCACCAAGCACCCAAGAGTAATAAGCTTCTCAACTTGTAACTTCCACGTATCACCATGGAGAACTCAAACCGATGCACCAAATGCAATGGCAAGGGCACACGGAGTGCCCAAGTCCTTCTCTCTCAAATCCCACCGAAGCAACTAATGCTAGGGAGGAAAATGAGAGGAAGAACAAGAAGGAGAACACCAAGAACTCCAAGAACTAGATCCAAGGGGTTCCCCTCACATAGAGGAGAAAGTGATTGGTGGACATGTGGATCTAGATCTCCTCTCTCTTTTCTCTCAAAAACTAGCAAGAATCCATGGAGGGATTGAGAGTTAGCAAGCTCGAAGAAGGTCAACAATGGGGGAAGAACACGAGCTCAAAGGATAAGGTTGAATGGGGAAGAAGACCCCCTTTTATAGGAGCTCC
>NW_021168300.1:0-11863 GCF_002162155.2 Triticum dicoccoides
GAAATAGAATTGTGGGCTTAAATACACTCTTCTCTCCCTTCATAAATAAATAAATATGTGGTAGATGTGTATGTATAAAGGTATATCAGAGTGCAATGCATACATTGCTAACTATCACATGCTAATAGCCAGCCGCTTGGTTCAGTTAGCAGCACGTACGTGGTGAATGCATGGATGTGTTAGTGAAAGGTTACTGTTGCTCTTATTAGAAGATACGCATCACGTCGTGAAGTCATGGCCTATGGAAAACACACGTCCATTGGATGCCTCAAGGCTGTGTACGTTTACGGAAAATAATTATGGTACTGCTAATTGGCCGTAGGTAATTAGCCGGTTCCATGCAATCACGTGTGAGGCAAAGGGCTGCTTCGAACAATTGCATCCCTTGTAAGACCATCCATAGTGGGAGTTAGTAACATATATGATACCTAAGCAAAAAAAGATGTTGTGGCAGTTAATTAATAAATAGAGAGATAAATTAAGTAACATAGCTACTTACTCACAATATGAGTAACATCACACATACCAAGATAAGATGAGTGTATAACGTAATAAATGAAGTGTTGCATTTTTTTAGAAAAGGAGGATGACCTCGGCCTCTACATTTGGGTGATGCATGCAACCACTTTTAAATGAGAGAGATTTTCACTTCTCGGCCTATGCATCAACTAGGGATGCATACGACCATTTTAGTATGAGTATAAGATAAACATGGTTCTCAGATTTTTTTTTAAAAAATGAGTTTTAAGATATTTCTTGATAAGTGGTTCCACCACACGCCAAGCTTGATCTTTAATAAACAAAGTGTTACATGACATCACACATATGCGTGTTATTAGTTTAAGTTACTTCTTACTAGTCTAGAAGGCACCTGATTAGGCAATAGTTAGGCGGTTGGATACGTGGTAGTCTTAGAGGACACGATGATTGAGAACAAACATTCGTGTTGGATACAACAATCAGTGTCCTCTGTAAGCATCTCTTCGTGTCCTGTAAATTAGTAAATAGCAGTGCCTTCGAACGTCATTTGGCACTAGGATTAAGTAGCAGCACATATGCACGTTAGAGGGTAAAGAAATACTCTATCTGTAAACTAATATAATATAAGAGCGTTTAAATCATTACTTTAGTATTCTAAAAGCCCTTATAATATAAAAGCGTTTAAATCATTACTTTAGTATTCTAAACGCCCTTATGTTAGTTTACAGAAAGAGTATATTACAAGAGTGTTGATGTACACATACACATGAAAGTGCAAATAATAGGTAGCGTGTACGTGGTACATAACAGACCGTTCTCTGATCATCAAGGGGATACTAAAAGATGAAGGAAGAGGGGAGAGAAAACACTCTCTACTACTGTATGGTCCATGGATAGTTTACGAGTAATGCATTGGTGATTATGCATTATTTATGGAGCCATTTCACTGGAGAGCTTCGCCACAAATACGATGCGCACTCTGTCGCCGACCCGCAAGGGCGACAAGACATGGGTCAACTGCTTCCCTCTCCTTCGGAGCTGCGCTGCGAATACAAAAGTTGTCTCGGATGAAGAATGGGTTCACTCAGCAGGAGATTCATAAAGATATTCAACGGTAAACCAAGTTCAGATAAATTCTAAAAGTTCCGGATCACAAATCGAAGTACTCGGGCATGCAGCCCGAAAAAGTTTAACGGTTACAAAAACCACTCGGCATTTTCCGAGGCAAATTTAAGGTGAGACATAAGAGTTTGTTCACTCCGCGGGAGGAGGGCTGGCAGGCTCGACGAACTCGTCCAGGTCGACGCCATCGGCAATCCGAGTGGCGGCAACAATGAAAGTCTCCATAAAAGTTCGGAAGTCGTGCTTCTGGGTGTTGGCGACCTTGATTGCGGCCAGCTTATCTTGTCGCACCTCCTTGCAGTGGACACGAACCAAAGACAGAGCCACATCAGCGCCACACCGAGCAGAAGACTTCTTCCACTCCAGCACTCGGTCAGGGATTCCGTTGAGTCGAGTCATCAGAGACTCAAGATCGTTTTGGAGTGTGGCCTCTGGCCAAAGTGCCGGGTCGATCCGTGACATGGCGACCTTCAATCGAGCCAAGTAGTCCACGACACTGTCGATGCGAGATTCCAGACGGAGCAGATTCATGGCAGTTTCATCTTTCACGGGAGAGTTGATTGGATCCAAACCTGGTTCGATCCGCCCAGTCTCCTCTTCAAAGTTCTGGCAAAACTCTGCATTCACGATCCAAGGATAAGTCAATTTTCGTACACTGAGTCGACACAAAAAAATCAGTCGAAAGAGAATGTGCACCTTCAAGCTTGATGAACAACTTCTTGGCAAGACTTCTCAGATAGCTCTCCAGCTCATCCCTCCTGCGAGCAATGCTTTCCATTTTCTCGCCCTGGACGAGATTCGCCTTCTTCCAGTGCGAACACTCCTTGTTGGAGTCATTCAGAGCGGTCTTCAGCCTGGTATTCTCTTCTTCCAACTGGCCGACCGAAGCCAGCTTCTGTTCGGCCAGACCGGTCCTGTCGTCAGCCTCCTTATGAGTAGCAGCCAAATCCTCATCCTTCTTCGCTAGAGCTTCTCTCAGTTTTTCTGCAAAGAAATGACGATTGATTCAGAAATAGCAGAAGGGTACTCGAGCCTAAAACTGACCAGTCAACAAACTCGTCTTACCAGCGGCGCCGTCTCTGACCTTTTGCAGCACTGTCCTGGCCAGCTCCAAGTCAAGGTTCAGTTGAATCTGCTGCCTCTCCAAGTCAGCAAAGCGAGCTCCAAGATCACAAGATTTCTGAAATCAAAGGCGAGAAGTTATTTTACAGCAAAAAATAACAAAGGCAATAAATACTAAGACTACGGTCGACTGCCCACAGTCCACCATAGTCTCGGGGACTACACCCAGTGGGTGCACTTTGCGTGCCCCCACCGGTTCTGATCCCACTCGACCGGCCCGCCGAAGTCGAGTCCAAAAAAAAGGCAGAAAGAGAGAAAGTAGAACTCAGACTATAGTCGACTGCCAGCAGTCCACCGTAGTCTCGGGGACTACACCCAGTGGGTGCACTTTGCGTGCCCCCACCGGTTCTGATCCCACTCAACCAGACCAAGTGGAAGAGACAAACTATTTATACATTCGACAAAATACAAAGACTACAGTCGACTGCCAGCAGTCCACCGTAGTCTCGGGGACTACACCCAGTGGGTGCACTCAGCGTGCCCCCACTAGTCCAAAAAATTCAATTGACACACCTAGTGGGTGTACAAATGAAAAGATTTTCGGAAAGAGTCTTCAGATAGCATATCCTAACAGAACAAGCGGCGACCAACTAACCTGAACGTTGCTTTGGAGAGCCGAGCTGGCATCATAGGCGGCTTGGTTGGCATCCCGCACCGTCTTCATCTTCTCCATCATAATGCCCGCTTGGCGTATGGCTTCCCTAGCAGCATTCACCTCGTCCTCTGGGACATGATGGGTCACAAAAACTGAAGGCGGGTCGACAGGGGCTCGAGCAGTCGACAAAGAAGGCAAGGCACTCGACAGTGGCTCGGCGAAGGTAACAGAACCCCGATTGACATCGCCAGTGTCCTGAACGACTGGTTCCGCCCTCGGCGTCGACTGTAGCGCTTCACTTACTGGAGCTCGCCTATTCTTCCTCGTCAAAGGCCTCTCGGGCTCTTCGTCATCATCAGGGAGGTCAATAATGTTGGGAGCTGTGCAAAAGTTCAATTGCCAAAATCACGTCACCCAATGATGCACATTGTAGTTGAATCGACCGAATAAAGATAGTATGGCAGAAATCATACCCGGATTAGAAGTGACCGCATCCTCCATCACCTCATCATCATCCCTGTAAGCTGAGGTTCTGGAAGTGGCAGCGCTAACAATTCCAAAGTTCGTCCAGTTAAAACAAGAAAAACAAACAGCGCGGACCGTCGAGTGAATACAAAGAGAGACACTCACGCGAAGGCGATGGGGATATCAATCTTGATCTTCGGCAACGCCTTCCGAGTCCTCGGCTCTGCAACTTTGGGGTGCTTTGGCGCCTTCTCAGTCGAGGTTGGTGAAGAGATCCGAGGACGCTTCAAAGACTGACCAGCCTGAGTAGTTGCCTTGTTGCGGGCACTCGGCCGTTCTTGGTCGAGCTTGGATCGCCTCTCCCTGCGAGGGGGCAACTCGACTTCTTCTCCATCACTTGAGTCGTCGCTTCCTCCATCCCCTTCACCATCAGAAGTCCACTCACCACTGTCGCCGCCACTCGCCCCGCCTTCCAGTGCTTGCTCTTGCTCCCCGTTGGGCATTAAATACATTTCAATAATGGCCTGAAAGAAAGCAGGAAGAACAAAGTCAGTCGGCGCAATATAGGCAGATGCACGAGTGAATTCAGATTACAAGCAAAAACTCAGAATTAGACCTGCTCTGGTGCATGAGACTGGTCGAATGGGGGAACTCTCCTGGCTCCCCTGGGATTGTCCTTGTTCCCGGCAATGCCCGACAACCACTTCTCCAGTGTGTCATCGTCGACCTCCTCCGGGTGGATCCGAGTGGAGTCTTCAAGACCCGAATACATCCACATCAGATGGTCTTGAGCTTGAAGAGGCTGGATGCGCCGCTGAAGGAAGACCTCCAAGAGATCCATACCAGTGACCCCGTCACGAATAAGCTGGACCACTCGATTGACCAACACCTTCACGTGCACCTTCTCCTCCGGGAGCACCTTCAAAGGGGAGGGTTTCTCCACTTGATCCATAGTAAAGGGAGGGAGGCCAGTCGATTGCCCTGGCGTCGACTGATCTTTACAGTAAAACCAGGTCGACTGCCATCCGCGAACTGAGTCAGGAAGAATCATGGCCGGAAAGGAGCTTTTCCCTCTCGTCTGGATGCTAAGACCCCCACACATCTGGATCACTTGGGTCCTCTCGTCACTCGGATTAGCCTTTTTCACTGTCTGGGAGCGACAAGTGAAAATATGCTTGAAAAGACCCCAGTGAGGCCAGCAACCCAGGAAATTCTCACACAAAGAAATGAAAGCGGCGAGATAAACGATTGAGTTGGGGGTAAAATGGTGGATTGTGCCCCAAAGAATTTCAGAAACCCTCGAAAGAAAGGGTGAGGAGGCAAGGAAAATCCACGGTCGACGTGGGTGGCAAGAAGAACACGCTCACCCTCCCAAGGTTGCGGCTCAGATTCCTTCCCCGGAAGCCGCGTCGAGTCATAGGGGATCAGCCCCCCTTCGGCCAGGTCGTCGAGGTCTTCTTGGGTGATCCTCGAGTGGATCCAGTCGCCCTAGATCCATCCCTTCGGCAGGCCAGTCCGCGAGGAAGATCCGCCCCGGCTGGTCGCCTTCCCCTTCGACCTCGCCGTCGCCTTCTTTGCCCGCTCCAGAGCCGCCGTCTTCTCCTTCCCCATTGTCGCCGGCGAGACGCGTACGGAGCGGTGATGCTGGGGCGAGAGTGAGCGCAGCGGGGGGGCGTGAAGAGGAGAAGAGGAAATGGGAACGCACTATTCGGGAGACTCCGGTCTAACGCATTATATGAGGCCGCTTCCGAGTGGCTGACGGGTAGGCCTAGGTGGCTCTGTCAAATCCCGTAACGATCGCGCGCGCGATACGTGGCGAAAAAGGCGGTGCGGGGATCGAGGCGGCTCTGCTCTATCCCATCCGATTACTGCGGCCTCCCCCGTCCCGCACGCGTCCCAAAATTCGGATCCCACGAAATCTGCGGGCAACAAACAACTTGTCAGACCAAAGATCTCCTCCGCACCGTCACTCGGAGCCTTACAAGTAAAGAAACTCAATCGACGAAGAATTAAGAATGGATCAAGGCGACTGAAAAGGAAGTTGCTGTCATCACTCAGGTCCGTTGATCTGAAACAAGATATGCTCACGGCATGAAAAACGAGTCAGAGAAGTTCTCAACTCCTTCCCCACTCAAACCTCGATCCATTCGGGGGCTAATGATGAAGCTATGTACCTATGGTAGGGTCATGGACCTGTCCTAACTGCCCTACCCAAGGACATCTCTAGAAGAAATCACCTTTCAATCGACTTGGAGGTGTTCCACTCGACATACTCGAAGACACTCGACCAAGAAGCAATCACTCGACCAAGATCCAACCACTCGACAGCCAGGAGACCTAAAGTCACTCCGCACGCTAACGGTCGGTCATTAAGTAGCTTTTGTGGTCATCATAGCACTTTATTACTAGCGTTACCAGTAACACCCTGCCTTAATGTACATTGAACCCTTTGTAACGTGGGCTGGCCGAGGTCCTGGAGCACTCTATATAAGACACCCCCCCTCCTCCGAGACAAGGGTTCGCACCTCTGTAATGTTGGAAATATTCCCTAGAGGCAATAATAAAAGTATTATTATATTTCATTGTTCATGATAATTGTCTTTTATTCATGCTATAACTGTATTATCCGGAAATCGTAATACACGTGTGAATACATAGACCTCAATATGTCCCTAGTGAGCCTCTAGTTGACTAGCTCATTGTGATCAACAGATAGTCATGATTTCCTGGCTATGGACATTGGATGTCGTTGATAACGGGATCACATCATTAGGAGAATGATGTGATGGACAAGACCCAATCCTAAGCATAGCACAAAGGTCGTTTAGTTCGTTTGCTAGAGCTTTGCCAATGTCAAGTATCTCTTCCTTAGACCATGAGATCGTGTAACTCCCGGATACCGTAGGAGTGCCTTGGGTGTATCAAACGTCACAACGTAACTGGGTGACTATAAAGGTGCATTACAGGTATCTCCGAAAGTAGCTGTTGGGTTGACACGGATCGAGACTCGGATTTGTCACTCCGTATGACGGAGAGGTATCTCTGGGCCCACTCGGTAATGCATCATCATAATGAGCTCAAGGTGACCAAAGTGTTGGCCACGAGATCATGCATTACGGTACGAGTAAAGTGACTTGCCGGTAACGAGACTGAACAAGGTATTGGGATACCGACGATCGAGTCTTGGGAAAGTAACGTACCGATTGACAAAGGGAATTGTATACAGGGTTTGATCGAATCCTCGACATCGTGGTTCATCCGATGAAAACATCGAGAAGCATGTGGGAGCCAACATGGGTATCCAGATCCCGCTGTTGGTTATTGACCGGAGAACGTCTCGGTCATGTCTACATGTCTCCCGAACCCGTAGGGTCTACACACTTAAGGTTCGATGACGCTAGGGTTATAAAGGAAGTTTGTATGTGGTTACCGAATGTTGTTCGGAGTCGCGGATGAGATCCCGGACGTCACGAGGAGTTCCGGAATGGTCCGGAGGTAAAGATTTATATATGGGAAGTCCTATTTTGGCCACCGGAAAATGTTCGGGATTTTTCGGTATTGTACCGGGAAGGTTCTAGAAGGTTCTGGAGTGGGGCCCACCTGCATGGGAGGACCCACATGAACGTGAGTAGTGGGGGAAAGGCCCCACACCCCTGGTCAAGGCGCACCAAGATCCCCCCTTAGAAGGAATAAGATCATATCCCGAAGGGATAAGATCAAGATCCCTAAAAAGGGGGGATAACAATCGGTGGGGAAGGAAATGATGGGATTTCTTTCCTCCCACCTTGGCCAATGCCCCAATGGACTTGGAGGGCAAGAAACCAGCCCCCCACCCCTATATATAGTGGGGAGGCGCATGGGAGCTTAACACAAGCCAAGGCGCAGCCCCTCCCCTCCCCAACACCTCTCCTCCTCCGTATATGCTTGGCGAAGCCCTGTCGGAGTACTGCTGCACCAACTACACCACGCCGTCGTGCTGCCGTTGGAGCAATCTTCCTCAACCTCTCCTTCCCCCTTGCTGGATCAAGAAGGAGGAGACGTCTCCCGTCCCGTACGTGTGTTGAACGCGGAGGTGCTGTCCGTTCAGCACTTGGACATCGGTGATCCGAATCACGTTCGAGTACGACTCCATCATCACCATCCCCTTGGCTAGCTTCCGCTCGTGATCTACAAGTGGTATGTAGATGCAAACTCTCTCCCTTGACTCGTTGCTTAGATGAACTCATAGATGGATCTTGGTGAAACCGTAGGAAAAATTTTAATTTTCTGCAACGTTCCCCAACAGTGGCATCATGAGCTAGGTCTATGCGTAGTTCTCTTTGCACGAGTAGAACAAAATTTTGTTGTGGGCGTGGATTTTGTCATCTTACTTGCCTCTACTAGTCTTTTCTTGCTTCGGCGGTATTGTGGGATGAAGCGGCCCGGACCAACCTTACACGTACGCTTACGTGAGACCGGTTCCACCGACTGACATGCACTAGTTGCATAAGGTGGCTGGCGGGTGTCTGTCTCTCCCACTTTAGTTGGAGCGGATTCGATGAAAAGGGCCCTTATGAAGGGTAAATATAAGTTGACAAAATCACGTTGTGGTTATTCGTAGGTAAGAAAACGTTCTTGCTAGAACCCAATTGCAGCCACGTAAAAGATGCAACAACAATCAGAGTACGTCTAACTTGTTTTTGCAGCGATTGATCATGTGATGTGATATGGCCAGAAGTTGTGATGAATGATGAATTGTGATGTATGAGATCATGTTCTTTGTAATAGGATTCACGACTTGCATGTCGATGAGTATGACAACCGGCAGGAGCCATAGGAGTTGTCTTTATTTTTGTATGACCTGCGTGTCATTGAAGAACGCCATGTAACTAACTTTACTTTATTGCTAAACGCGTTAGCCATAGAAGTAGAAGTAGTCGTTGGCGTGACAACTTCATGAAGACACGATGATGGAGATCATGATGATGGAGATCATGGTGTCAAGCCGGTGACAAGATGATCATGGAGCCCCGAAGATGAAGATCAATGGAGCTATATGATATTGGCCATATCATGTCACAACTATATAATTGCATGTGATGTTTATTATGTTTATGCATCTTGTTTACTTAGGACGACGGTAGTAAATAAGATGATCCCTTACAAAAAATTTCAAGAAGTGTTCTCCCCTAACTGTGCACCGTTGCTACAGTTCGTCGCTTCTAAGCACCACGTGATGATCGGGTGTGATGGATTCTTACGTTCACATACAACGGGTGTAAGACAGTTTTACACAGCGAAAACACTTAGGGTTAACTTGACGAGCCTAGCATGTGCAGACATGGCCTCGGAACACGGAGACCGAAAGGTCGAACACGAGTCGTATGGAAGATACGATCAACATGAGAATGTTCACCGACGATGACTAGTCCGTCTCACGTGATGATCGGACACGGTCTAGTCGACTCGGATCGTGTAACACTTAGATGACTAAAGCGATGTCTAATCTGAGTGGGAGTTCATAATTTGATTAGAACTTAATTATCATGAACTTAGTCTAAAACCTTTGCAAATATGTCTTGTAGATCAAATGGCCAACGCTCATGTCAACATGAACTTCAACGCGTTCCTAGAGAAAACCAAGGTGAAAGATGATGGCAGCAACTATACGGACTGGGTCCGGAACCTGAGGATCATCCTCATATCTGCCAGGAAACAATATGTCCTAGAAGGACCGCTAGGTGACGCTCCCGTCCCAGAGAACCAAGACATTATGAATGCTTGGCAAACTCGCGCTGATGATTACTCCCTTGTTCAGTGCGGCATGCTTTACAGCTTAGAACCGGGGCTCCAAAAGCGTTTTGAGCATCACGGAGCATATGAGATGTTCGAAGAGCTGAAACTAGTTTTCCAAGCTCATACCCGGGTCCAGAGATATGATGTCTCCGACAAGTTCTACAGTTGTAAGATGGAGGAAAACAGTTCTGTCAGTGAGCACATCCTGAAGATGTCTGGGTTGCACAACCGTATGACCCAGCTGAACATTAACCTCCCAGATGAGGCGGTCATTGACAGAATCCTCCAGTCGCCCCCACCAAGCTACAAGAGCTTTGTGATGAACTACAACATGCAGGGGATGGAAAAGACCATTCCTGAAGTGTTCTCGATGCTGAAGTCAGCAGAGGCTGAAATCAAGAAAGAACATCAAGTGTTGATGGTCAATAAGACCACTAAGTTCAAGAAGGGCAAGGGTAAGAAGAACTTCAAGAAGGACGGCAAGGAGGTTGCCGCGCCTGGTAAGCCAGTTACCGGGAAGAAGTCAAAGAATGGACCTAAGCCTGAGACTAAGTGCTTTTATTGCAAGGGGAAGGGTCAGTGGAAGCGGAACTGCCCCAAATACTTAGCAGATAAGAAGGCCGGCAAAACCAAAGGTAAATTTGATATACATGTAATTGATGTGTACCTTACCAGTACTCGTAGTAACTCCTGGGTATTTGATACCGGTGCCGTTGCTCATATTTGTAACTCACAGCAGGAGCTGCGGAATAAACGGAGACTGGCGAAGGACGAGGTGACGATGCGCGTCGGGAATGGTTCGAGAGTCGATGTGATCGCCGTCGGCACGCTGCCTCTACATTTACCTACGGGATTAGTTTTGAACCTTAATAATTGTTATTTAGTGCCAAGTTTGAGCATGAACATTGTATCTGGATCTCGTTTAATACGAGATGGCTACTCATGTAAGTCTGAGAATAATGGTTGTTCGATTTATATGAGAGATATGTTTTATGGTCATGCTCCGATGGTCAATGGTTTATTCTAAATGAATCTCGAGCGTAATATTACACATGTTCATAGTGTAGATGCCAAAAGATGTAAAGTTGATAACGATAGTCCCACATACTTGTGGCACTGCCGCCTTGGTCACATTGGTGTCAAGCGCATGAAGAAGCTCCATGCCGATGGACTTTTAGAGTCTCTTGATTGTGAATCGTTTGACACGTGCGAACCATGCCTCATGGGCAAGATGACCAAGACTCCGTTCTCCGGAACAATGGAGCGAGCAACCAACTTATTGGAAATCATACATACCGATGTGTGCGGTCCAATGAGCGTTGAGGCTCGCGGAGGATATCGTTATGTTCTCACTCTCACTGATGACTTAAGTAGATATGGCTATGTCTACTTAATGAAACACAAGTCTGAGACCTTTGAAAAGTTCAAGGAATTTCAGAATGAGGTGGAGAATCAACGTGACCGAAAGATAAAGTGTCTACGATCAGATCGTGGAGGAGAATATTTAAGTCACGAATTTGGCACACACTTAAGGAAATGTGGAATCGTTTCACAACTCACGCCGCCTGGAACACCTCAGCGAAACGGTGTGTCCGAACGTCGTAATCGCACTCTATTGGATATGGTGCAGTCTATGATGTCTCTTACTGATTTACCGCTATCATTTTGGGGATACGCTCTAGAGACAGCTACATTCACTTTAAATAGGGCACCGTCTAAATCCGTTGAGACGACATCGTATGAATTATGGTTTGGGAAGAAACCTAAGCTGTCGTTTCTAAAAGTTTGGGGATGCGATGCTTATGTCAAGAAACTTCAACCTGAAAAGCTCGAACCCAAGTCGGAAAAATGCGTCTTCATAGGATACCCTAAGGAAACTGTCGGGTATACCTTCTACTTAAGATCTGAGGGCAAAATCTTTGTTGCCAAGAACGGATGCTTTCTGGAAAAAGAGTTTCTCTCGAAAGAAGTAAGTGGGAGGAAAGTAGAACTCGATGAAGTACTACCTCTCGAACGGGAAAGTGGTGCAGCTCAGGAAAATGTTCCTGTGATGCCCACACCAACTGAAGAGGAAACCAATGATGATGATCAAGGTACTTCGGATCAAGTTGCTACTGAACTTCGTAGGTCCACAAGGACACGTTCCGCACCAGAGTGGTACGGCAACCCCGTCCTGGAAATCATGTTGTTAGACAATGGTGAACCTTCGAACTATGAAGAAGCGATGGCGGGCCCAGATTCCAACAAATGGCTTGAAGCCATGAAATCCGAGATAGAATCCATGTATGAAAACAAAGTATGGAC
>NW_021168301.1:0-1636 GCF_002162155.2 Triticum dicoccoides
GGGAGCGCTAGGGGAGTGGCTTGAGGCTGCCTGAGGTCTAGGAGGAGCTCGGGGTCACCAAACTAGGTTGGTTCTGCCATCGCCGGGGATAAGATCGCCGGCCAACCGTTTCTGCTGCGGCAGGGCGTCGTGGCGCCGACGAGCGCTTGCAGACGAGCGTGCGGATAAGCTTGGACTGCTCCAGGGGCAGCTGGCGCGCGGCTGCGGCTCGGGTGGCACCGACCGTGGCAGAGGCGCGCTGTGGATGCCGGCGTGGCGCCTAGGGGCTCTGGCGGCGGCGTTGTAGGGCACCAGGGGCAGCTTGGCGCGTTCTGGTGAGTGGTCGAGGGCGGGGCGCGGCTCTGCAGGTGAGCAAGGGCCAGGGGTGCGACGTGGCGGCTCGGTGCACGCGCGTGCAAAACGTGCGCTCTGGGCGCGCCCAGAGCATGCACGAGACATGCTCGACAAAATGCCAAGGTGTTCTAGAGCGCTCGAGTGAGGCCGGCAATTAACAGGACTAGGATAGGGTTTGCAAGAAAGCTAATGGACAAGGGGGTTAGGCCAAGAGACCAAGCTTGCAATGTTAACTAAAAACCATGTCAAAACTGGCCATGCACACAAGGTGTTTGGCAAAATGCCAAGGGCACCTAGGCATTTCTTGGCGTGGTCATAATATCCACATTGGGGTCTCTTTAGGTGTACGTGATGGTGGCCGGGTTAGTTTGCCAAGGGAAGAAACTTGTTAGTGCAAATATTTGAGAAAATCAGTTTTGGGCAGAAACTAAAGGCTGTCATTTCATGGACCAAAAATAATCCAATGGGTTCATGATCCTGGACTTAATGGTTTTGCAGGAAGGACTACAAGTAGGAAAAAGAACCATGGATAAAAGAGCAAGTAATAATATGGTTGCAGTACAAATCCTCAAGTTGGACCAGAATGAAAATGAGGTTGATTCACTCAAAAAATTTAAAGGACATAACTGGGTTTTTGCATAAAGGTGGATAATATACTCGTACTGACCTCCCCTAATTTTGCTGGGAGTTTTAAAGAAATATTTAAATAGGTTGCAGTGCAAAATTGCCCACTGGACCAGATTTGATAATTAGGTGTAGAGCTCAAAATATCCAATGAACAGAAGATGTTTTTGCACAAAAGTGATTTAGGCAGATCATATGTCATCCCCAAATTTTGGTGAATTTTTTTGATGCATTTATCGAATGGTTGTAGTGCAAAGGAGGCTCCAAAACTTATGAAAAATCATTTTAAAAGAATAAAGCTCAGGAAAAACAATTATGCAAATAAAACCACTGATTAAGAATTGTTTTGTTGAGAGAGTATAGTAGTCCAATAACATTTTTGGAAAGTTTCCACTTGGGGAAAAACTCCACAATATTAAAGAAAAGTGGTTCTGAAATCAACAGAAAATCCAGAGAGCAAAATTTTTAAACTCCTCACAAGGTTTAAATAATTCAAAACATGGTTAAATTTTTGGGGTGTTACAAGATAGTTCTAGACACTACATTGAGGGGAGAAGAGAGCTAGCCTTGCCCTTCTTCTTCCTGTCGCCGAACAGCTCAAAGGAACCTCTTGTAGCCAGTTGTTGATCTAGTGATCATGCGGAGACCCCGCAGAGCAGGACTAGGGGGTAAGATCCGA
>NW_021168302.1:0-1636 GCF_002162155.2 Triticum dicoccoides
GGGAGCGCTAGGGGAGTGGCTTGAGGCTGCCTGAGGTCTAGGAGGAGCTCGGGGTCACCAAACTAGGTTGGTTCTGCCATCGCCGGGGATAAGATCGCCGGCCAACCGTTTCTGCTGCGGCAGGGCGTCGTGGCGCCGACGAGCGCTTGCAGACGAGCGTGCGGATAAGCTTGGACTGCTCCAGGGGCAGCTGGCGCGCGGCTGCGGCTCGGGTGGCACCGACCGTGGCAGAGGCGCGCTGTGGATGCCGGCGTGGCGCCTAGGGGCTCTGGCGGCGGCGTTGTAGGGCACCAGGGGCAGCTTGGCGCGTTCTGGTGAGTGGTCGAGGGCGGGGCGCGGCTCTGCAGGTGAGCAAGGGCCAGGGGTGCGACGTGGCGGCTCGGTGCACGCGCGTGCAAAACGTGCGCTCTGGGCGCGCCCAGAGCATGCACGAGACATGCTCGACAAAATGCCAAGGTGTTCTAGAGCGCTCGAGTGAGGCCGGCAATTAACAGGACTAGGATAGGGTTTGCAAGAAAGCTAATGGACAAGGGGGTTAGGCCAAGAGACCAAGCTTGCAATGTTAACTAAAAACCATGTCAAAACTGGCCATGCACACAAGGTGTTTGGAAAAATGCCAAGGGCACCTAGGCATTTCTTGGAGTGGTCATAATATCCACATTGGGGTCTCTTTAGGTGTACGTGATGGTGGCCGGGTTAGTTTGCCAAGGGAAGAAACTTGTTAGTGCAAATATTTGAGAAAATCAGTTTTGGGCAGAAACTAAAGGCTGTCATTTCATGGACCAAAAATAATCCAATGGGTTCATGATCCTGGACTTAATGGTTTTGCAGGAAGGACTACAAGTAGGAAAAAGAACCATGGATAAAAGAGCAAGTAATAATATGGTTGCAGTACAAATCCTCAAGTTGGACCAGAATGAAAATGAGGTTGATTCACTCAAAAAATTTAAAGGACATAACTGGGTTTTTGCATAAAGGTGGATAATATACTCGTACTGACCTCCCCTAATTTTGCTGGGAGTTTTAAAGAAATATTTAAATAGGTTGCAGTGCAAAATTGCCCACTGGACCAGATTTGATAATTAGGTGTAGAGCTCAAAATATCCAATGAACAGAAGATGTTTTTGCACAAAAGTGATTTAGGCAGATCATATGTCATCCCCAAATTTTGGTGAATTTTTTTGATGCATTTATCGAATGGTTGTAGTGCAAAGGAGGCTCCAAAACTTATGAAAAATCATTTTAAAAGAATAAAGCTCAGGAAAAACAATTATGCAAATAAAACCACTGATTAAGAATTGTTTTGTTGAGAGAGTATAGTAGTCCAATAACATTTTTGGAAAGTTTCCACTTGGGGAAAAACTCCACAATATTAAAGAAAAGTGGTTCTGAAATCAACAGAAAATCCAGAGAGCAAAATTTTTAAACTCCTCACAAGGTTTAAATAATTCAAAACATGGTTAAATTTTTGGGGTGTTACAAGATAGTTCTAGACACTACATTGAGGGGAGAAGAGAGCTAGCCTTGCCCTTCTTCTTCCTGTCGCCGAACAGCTCAAAGGAACCTCTTGTAGCCAGTTGTTGATCTAGTGATCATGCGGAGACCCCGCAGAGCAGGACTAGGGGGTAAGATCCGA
>NW_021168303.1:0-1324 GCF_002162155.2 Triticum dicoccoides
AACACAGAAAAACAAAGGGGTTCAAATAAGTCAAAAAAATTGAAATCCCTTTGTAACAGACGAGTTTTCATATGAAACCCTAATACTTCGGAGATTTTCTGTTTTGTACACGAAGTGCATCCAGTTTTTGCCGTAAGCCTCTCTACTTTATTGCACATGCTATGTGGGTGCATTGATGATACCATGCCAACTTGGAACCTTTTTGGAGTTCATTTAAAATGCTTTTAATTTTCATGGTCTTATAGCTCAAAATTATCAGTAAATGCATGAAAAATAACAAATGAAGTCAGAAATAGTTGTAAATTGATGATGTGGCTTTGAATGGTGTATTTTGAACAAAGAAAAACAAGGGGGTTCAAAATTCAAAAAAATTGAAATCCCTTTGTAACAGACGAGTTTCCGTGTGAAACCCTGATACTTCGAAGGAGATTGTCTGTTTTGTACACGAAGTGCATCCAGTTTTTGCCTTAAGCCTCTGTACTTTCTTGCACATGCTATGTGGGTGAAATGATGATACCATGCCAACTTGGAACCTTTTCAGAGTTCATTTCAAATGCTTTTCAATTTCATGGTCTTATAGCTCAAAATAATCAGTAAATGCATGAAAAATAACAAATGAGGTCAGAAAGGGTTGTAAATTGATGATGTGGATTTGAATGGTGCATTTTGAACACAGAAAAACAAAGGGGTTCAAATAAGTTCAAAAAAATTGAAATCCCTTTGTAACAGACGAGTTTCCGTATGAAACCATGATACTCCGAAGGAGATTGTCTGTTTTGTACACGAAGTGCATCCAGTTTTTGCCGTAAGCCTCTCTACTTTCTTGAACATGCTATGCGGGTGAAATGATGATACCATGCCAACATGGAACCTTTTCAGAGTTCATTTCAAATGCTTTTCAATTTCATGGTCTTATAGCTCAAAATAATCAGTAAATGCATGAAAAATAACAAATGAAGTCACAAAGGGTTGTAAATTGATGATGTGGCTTTGAATGGTGCATTTTGAACACAGAAAAACATGGGGGTTCAAATAAGTTCAAAAAAATTGAAATCCCCTTGTAACAGACGAGTTTGCATATGAAACCCTGATACTTCGAAGGAGATTGTCTGTTTTGAACACAAAGTGCATCTAGTTTTTGCCGTAAGCCTCTCTACTTTCTTGCACATGCTATGTGGGTGAAATGATGATACCATGCCAACTTGGAACCTTTTCAGAGTTCATTTCAAATGCTTTTAAATTTCATGGTCTTATAGCTCTAAATTATCAGTAAATGCATGAAAAATAACAAATGAAGTCAGAAATGGTTGTAAATTGATGATGT
>NW_021168304.1:0-1362 GCF_002162155.2 Triticum dicoccoides
CATGATCTATTCGAATAGCCGGGTCCGCGGTTATGGACTTCTTGGATGCTTACATGGTACATAGACAACTTGAAGTGGATACTCTAAAATGCTCAAGACAAGTGTGAGTGCTATGGATGGCCTTCTCGTAGGGAGACGGGGATGAATCCATAGTAGTGTATTGTATGGTGATTAGTGGACTCGTGTACGTTGTCTCACCTCCAGAGTTTCTGGTAGTCGTAGAACAGGATAGCCACAGAGTCAAAGCTGGCTTGCTGCAACTAAACCCCACATTACCCTCTTGATACAAATGCATGTATGATAGGATCTGATGTAAGTCTTGCTGAGTACCTTTGTACTCATGTTGCTTTATTTATGTTTTTGCAGCAGAGACTTCGGTCTTACTAGTGTTCTCGTGGACTTCGACTAGTAGCTAGTACCTCAGCTACGATCTTGATCGGATGTTGTAGATAGTCAGGCTCTTCAGCCTTTTTCATTTGTAGATGTCTGTACCCAGACATGTAATGCTTCCGCTTGTTGCTTGTATGCTCTGTATGATGGGTTTTGTGACCCCTATTTGCAATAAATGCTATGATGGCTCTTCTGAGCCTTTATCTATATGATTGTTGAGTTATGCTGTGATGCCATGTTGTACAGCACATACTTGCATGTTATGCGTACGTGTAATGTGTATTGCTATGTGTGAGATCTGACTATCTAGTTGTTTATTCTTAGTAGCCTCTCTTACCGGGAAATGTCTCCTAGTGCTTCCACTGAGCCCTGGTAGCTTGCTACTGCTCCGGAACACTTAGGCAGGCCGGCATGTGTCCTTCTTCGATCCTGTGTCTGTCCCTTCGGGGAAATGTCACGCGATGAATACCGGAGTCCTGCTAGCCCGCTACAGCCCGGTTCACCGGAGTCCTGTTAGCCCAGTGCTACAACCTGGATTCACTCGTTGATGACCGACATGTTCGATGCTGGGTCATGGATGCCTGTCCCTGTAAGTTAGTGCCACTTTGGGTTTACGACTAGCCATGTCAGCCCGGGCTCTTTATCATATGGATGCTAGCGACACCATCATATACGTGTGCCAAAATGCGCAAACGGTCCCGGGCAAAGGTAAGGCGACACCCGTGGGGATACCGTGCGTGAGGCCGCAAAGTGATATGAGGTGTTACATGCTAGATCGATGTGGCATTGAGTCGGGGTCCTGACAGCGCTGGTATCAGAGCCTGACTGCCTGTAGGATTACCAAGCCAAACCGGTCGAAGTTGAGTCTAGAAAATCTTTAGTTATGTAAGGGAATTGATTGTGGGTTGGAACGTAAGGCTCTTTTTACTCCTTATACCTCATGACCTTCTGATCTGAGTCGTCCTATCTTTC
>NW_021168305.1:0-1006 GCF_002162155.2 Triticum dicoccoides
TTCAATACACTACCGAGGATCCACCTCCGTCTTCCTACGGAAGAGCCATCCTCGGCACTCACACTTATCTTGAGGCTTTTAACAGTTTCCATTTACTTGTCTATGAACTGTATAGGCAACCAAGTAGTCCTTTACCGCGGACGCGGCTATTCGAATAGATTATGATAACCCTGCAGGGGTGTACTTCTTCATACGTGTTTCCACCACTTAGCGTCTGCACACGACATGTGCTCGGCAGACTTCAAGCGAAAGCCGACGTGGGTGTAGACCACGACCTACCTAAACACTTAAGCCTCTAGTCCAGGTTTATCGCCTATTCAGGTTCCATCCGCAGGGAGTCCGGCCGGGGTTTCCCATACGGCCCCGAACGATGTGAACAGGGTTCCCGAGATACCTAACGGGTATTCGGTACACCGTGCCACGTACCTACCGCATCACAGCCCACCCCTACGGTCAGCGCTGTCCACGGCCTCCAGTAGGCTACAAACACCAGAAACTACTTGCAACTCCTGAACAGAGAGCTAGGGTGAATAAGGAGTCGAGCGGGGTCATATTTCAGGGCCCAATGCATGGTAGTAGCTGTATCTTAAATCACGCATACAGATCTCAGTGCTTAAGGTCGGCTTCAATGAAACAACCCACCATGTACTCCTACATGGCCTCTCATCGATACCTTTACCAAATCGTGTTCACCACACCACTCTCATTACCGAGATAACATTTCACTCTAGCCCATCACCCAGATGAACCAGACCTGACACGACTCTAAGCATAGCAGGCATAGCAAGGTAGGAACAACACATACATATGGCTCAAACAACTCCTACACATGCTAGTGGGTTTCATCTAGTTACTGTGGCAATGACAGGTCATGCAGAGGAAATGGGTTCAACTACCGTAGCACACAGCAGTTTGAAACGCGTTGTCTTAATGCAGTAAAAGACAGCAGGAGCGAGAACATGGGATTGTATCGATATGATCAAATGGTTGGTTGCTTGCCTGATGG
>NW_021168306.1:0-7947 GCF_002162155.2 Triticum dicoccoides
AGATTAGGTTTTGTCACCCCGATTGGCGGAGAGGTATCTCTGGGCCCTCTCGGTAATACTCATCACCTAAGCCTTGCAAGCATTGTAACTAATGAGTTAGTTATAAGATGATGTGTTACAGAACGAGTAAAGAGACTTGCCGGTAACGAGATTGAACTAGGTATTGGATACCGACGATCAAATCTCGGGCAAGTAACATACCGATGACAAAGGGAACAACGTATGTTGTTTTGCGGTTTAACCGATAAAGATCTTCGTAGAATATGTAGGAACCAATATGGGCATCCAGGTCCCGCTATTGGTTATTGACCGAGAATGGTTGTAGGTCATGTCTACATAGTTCTCGAACCCGTAGGGTCCGCACGCTTAGCGTTATGATGACAGTATTATTATGAGTTTATAAGTTTTGATGTACCGAAGTTTGTTCAGAGTCCCGGATGTGATCACGGACATGACGAGGAGTCTCGAAATGGTCGAGACATAAACATTGATATATTGGACGACTATATTCGGACACCGGAAGTGTTCCGGGTGATTTCGGAGAAAACCGGAGTGCCGGGGGGGTTACCGGAACCTCCCGGGAGAGTATTGGGCCTTATGGGCCTTAGGGGAAAGGGGAGAGGGGCGGCCAGCATGGGCCGCGCGCCCCCTCCACCCTCTGATCCGAATTGGACTAGGAGGGGGGGGCGGCGCCCCCCCTCTTTCCTTCCCCCTCTCCCCCTTCCTTCCCCCTCCTAGTAGGAGTAGGAAAGGAGGAGTCCTACTCCTACTAGGAGGAGGATTCCTCCTCCCTTTTCGTGCCCAAAGGGGCCGGCCGGCCTCCCCCTCCCTCCTTCGTATACGGGGGCAAGGGGCACCCCATAGACACACAAGTTGATCTACGGATCGTTCCTTAGCCGTGTGCGGTGCCCCCCTCCACCATATTCCACCTCGGTCATATCATCGCGGAGTTTAGGCGAAGCCCTGCGCCGGTAGAACATCATCATCATCACCACGCCGTCGTGCTGACGGAACTCATCCCCGAAGCTTTGCTGGATCGGAGCCCGGGGATCGTCATCGAGCTGAACGTGTGCTGAACTCGGAGGTGCCGTACGTTCGGTGCTTGGATCGGTCGGATCGTGAAGACGTACGACTACATCAACCGCATTGTCATAACGCTTCCGCTTACGGTCTACGAGGGTACGTGGACAACACTCTCCCCTCTCGTTGCTATGCCATCACCATGATCTTGCGTGTGCGTAGGAAATTTTTTGAAATTACTACGTTCCCCAACAATAACGCTTCCGCTTAACGGTCTACGAGGGTACGTAGACAACACTCTCCCCTCTCGTTGCTATGCCATCACCATGATCTTGCGTGTGCGTAGAAACATTTTTGAAATTACTACGTTCCCCAACAAGAGGCACCTGAGAAGAAAGTCACATCATCCAAACCTTAGAAAGTTCCCACTGGAGAGACTATGAAATTCACAATTGAATCAGAGGATGAAGGTGCTCAGGACAAGAAGAAAAAAAGAGCAAGAACAACAACTGTCAAGGTCCTTGAAAAGCCCTCAATGAGAAGAGATTCTGAAGAAGAGGAAGAGGTTGCTGCACCAGCACCTAAGGCACCCAATCTTATGGGTGATGCAATCAGATCAGGGGCTGCAACATCTAAGCCCAATGAAGCACCCAAAGCTGCCACCAAGGCCAAGCAAGTTCCAAAGAGGAATACTAGAAGTATTCCAGCTGCTGAGAAGAACAAGGCCCCAGTGCCAAATGTTGCTGAAGAAGAAGATAAAGAAGGTCAAGTCCTAAGGAAGCTCAAGCCCAAGATACCAGACCACAGTGACGCCCATCCTATGGCTGAGGACATGAGGATCAGGAAGAATTCAGGGCTGAGGCTGTGGAGGATGGGAGATCCATATGCATCAAGGAGAAGGACTGCTGTTGACTACAGGTTCCATACAAAGGAACATCATGACTTCTATGAGACAATTCTGTTGGACAAGAAGCCCATAGTTTGTGACATGAGGTGGGTCGACTGGACCTACATCAAGGACAATGAAGAGCACTATCGTGGAGTGCAAGAAAGCTTTGTTGCTTGTGGAGTTGCTGATTTTGTTGGACAAAAGTTCACTCACTGGAATGATGAACTTATCATGCAATTCTACTCCACAACACACTTTTACCCAGATGAAAGAATTGTTTGGATGTCTGAAGGTACAAGGTACCAGTCAACTGTTGAAGAATGGGAAAGTCTGATAAATGCCCCAAAGGAAAATGAGGATGATCTGGATATCTATGCAAAGAAGGAGATGGATCACAATTCAATGGCTCATATGTACAAGGAGATTCCAGACAAGGCAGTTGAGACTCACAAGTTTGGATCAGTTCACTTTCTGCTGTCAGGGTTACCATAAATTGGATTCTGAGGCATACTTTGTTGCCCAAGTCTGGTGACCATAACATGATCAGAGGACATGCCATCAACATGTTGCATGTGTTTGATGTGCCACAAAAGTTTAAAGTCATAAGCCTTATGATTGAAACCATTAAGAGGACTACAGCAGATCAGAAGAGGAGCTGTGGATATGCCTCTCAGATTCAGGAATTGATAAACTCAAAGATGGGCACAGGAAAATATCAGTTGGATAAGGAACACTTTTCACTTTTATCCAGACTTTGAGGACAATGAGGTTGTCATGAATAAGAATGACCCATCATCAGTTCAAGCTCAAGAGAAGAAGGAGAAGGCAAAGAAGGAGAAGGCTGCCAGGATGCCAACTCAAGAGGAGGCATCTGAATATTTCTTGAAGAACAAGCAGGAGCAGCTTGGTTACTTGATAGCATCTACACTGAGGATTGAGAAGGGACTGGCCATCCTCACTCAGAATCAGGAGAGCTTGGAGAGAATCATGGAACTCAAATTCCATGACCTTGATGTCAAAGTAACTGAGATACAGTCAGTTGTGGAGCAGCTGCAGGATGATATGTAGGAGAGGCAGTGCAAGACTATTACAAATGTGTTTGCCAGAGTGCCCAGAGCCCAGAGGACAGTTGAAGTGCCAGTGACAGACACTAGAGCAACAACTTCAGCACCAGCTACTGCCCCTTCAGTTCCAGTGCAACCAGATCCAGCATCCACTCCTGTACCCTCTACTTCAATTGAAGCCTTCGTCCTTGGAGTTATCAGGACACCACCACCAGAAGATCAAGCCTGAGAGTCGAACTAGCACTATGCATTTTCTATGAACTTTTTGGTAACTTGTTGCCAAAGGGGGAGAAAAATGTATAGATCATAGGCTTCGAGAGAGAGAGAGAGTGTTGCTTTTGTTCTCTCTTGCTTTATTTGGTGGTTTAAACTTTGTTTGCTTTGATTGGTTGAGATACTATGCTTGTGAGACATTGATGATCATGTGTTTGATCATAAGCTACACTTATGCATCTTTCATGATATTATCCTATATATCTTATATGATCATTCATTTTGCTTAGTGATGAGTGCATGTATTCAATGTTTATTATTTTGAGCGCTCCACCAAAATGTATGTGACATGGAAGAGTAACCCATGAGCCTAATTTATTGTGCATTTGCAGTCCAAAGCAAATCTTAAACTATGTACAAATTTAGGGGGAGCTCTTGCTTATCACATACTTCTCAAAGCGACGATGTTATTCAATCTTATTATCATTTGTCGAAGCTTTGATCTATATGTTGTCATCAATTACCAAAAAGGGGGAGATTGGAAGTGCAACTATCCCTAGGTGGTTTTGGTAATTCATAACAACATATAACTCATTGAGCTAATGCTATTCCAAGACTATTATTTCAGGAAAGCTCAATGAATGGCATGGCATGGATGATGAAAGTGGATCCCTTAAAATACTAAGGACAAAGGATTGGCTCAAGCTCAAAAGGTCAAGACTCTTCATTTTATATTTTAGTGATCCAAGATCACATTGAGTCTATAGGAAAAGCCAATACTATCAAGGAGGGATGAGGTGTTGCTTAATGAGCCTCTTGCTTCATGTGCTTTGTGATATGCTCCAAAACCCTCAACTACTTTCCCATATCCACAAATGACCTAAACCCAAAGCCAAAATCGGTCACACCGATTCTTTCTATCCGGCGCCACCGATTCCAAAAGTCATAGCCACTGCCACAAAACCTAAGCAAATCGGTCTTACCGATAGGGATCTCGGTCTCATCGAGATGGGGTTGTAATCTCTCTGTTTCCCTTCATAACATTTCGGTCTAACCGAAGTGAGCGATCGGTCCCACCGAGATTGCAATGTAAACTCTTTGTTTCATTTTTGTAACATTTCGGTCTCACCGAAAAGAGCAAATCGGTCCCACCGAGCTTACCTGACCAACTCTCTGGAAAGTTTATTACCAAATCGGTCTCACCGAGTTTGTGTAATCGGTCTTACGAGATTACGTTATGCCCTAACCCTAACTGAATTGGTCTCACCGAGATGCATGTCAGTCCCACCAAAAATCACTAACGGTCACTAGGTTTATTAAATCGGTCCGACCGAGTCTGTTGAATCGGTCCCACCGAGTTTGGTAAATTGTGTGTAACGATTAGATTTTGTGTGGAGGCTATATATACCACTCCACCTCCTCTTCATTCGTGGAGAGAGCCATCAGAACGAACCTACACTTCTAACTTACCATTTCTGAGAGAGAACCACCTACTCATGTGTTGAGGCCAAGATATTCCATTCCTACCATATGAATCTTGATCTCTAGCCTTCCCCAAGTTGATTTCCACTCAAATTTTTTTTCCACCAGATCCAAATCCTATGAGAGAGAGTTGAGTGTTAGGGAGACTATCATTTGAAGCACAAGAGCAAGGAGTTCATCATCAACGCACCATTTGTTATTTTTTGGAGAGTGGTGTCTCCTAGATTGGCTAGGTGTCACTTGAGAGCCTCCGACAAGATTGTGGAGTTGAACCAAGGAGTTTGTAAGGGCAAGGAGATCGCTTACTTCGTGAAGATCTACCGCTAGTGAGGCAAGTCCTTCGTGGGCGACGACCATGGTGGGATAGACAAGGTTGCTTCTTCATGGACCCTTCGTGGGTGGAGCCCTCCGTGGACTCGCGCAGCCGTTACCCTTCGTGGGTTGAAGTCTCCATCAACGTGGATGTACGATAGCACCACCTATCGGAACCACGCCAAAAACATCCGTGTCTCCAATTGCGTTTGAATCCTCCAAACCCTTCCCTTTACTTTCTTGCAAGTTGCATGCTTTAATTTCCGCTGCCTATATACTCTTTGCATGCTTGATTGAATAGTGTGATGATTGCTTGACTTGTCCTAAAGTAGCTAAAATCTGCCAAACTCTAAAATTGGGAAAAAGGTTAAGTTTTTATTGGTCAAGTAGTCTAATGACCCCCTCTAGACACACTTTAAGGTCCTAGAGAGGGCGGCAAGGAAACTCGCGCGCACGCGTCCATTTTTCACGGTCAGGGCGCCAAGCCAAAAAGCACCGACGTGAATTGACCATATTACCTTCAGGCTGCTAAACTATATACATACTCAGCTACTGCAGAGGAAGGGCATGTTGGTAATTTGACGAGTACAAAACTCCATAACCCAATCCACGCCCCGCGCCGAGCCCCAAAATCCTGCCTTCCACCTCCACACCCAGCGACGGCTCCACCTCCGCCGCCGGCCACTGCTCCGCCTCCGTCGCAGGCTCAACCTCGCCCCTCCGCCTCAACCGCTGGGCCACTTCCTCCACATCCCCCATTAGCCTCCACCGCCCCCTTACCACGCTGCTCCCTCCCGCCAGCATCCGACGACCGCGACCCCAGCTCCACCACCGGTCACGACCCCGCCTTACTACCTCCGCTGCCGGCCAGCACCCCATCTTCATCTCCCCCTCCCGCATCCGGTAGAGCTACGCCCCCCTCCCCCTTCCTCTCCACCTTCACCAAACCCTAGACCAAGCAGTCGATTCCTCCGGCACCATACAGTCGCCGCTTCAAGTACCTCTCCGGCACCACAGAGTCGCTGCTTCAAGGACATCGTCAGCGAAGACACGTCGACACACAAGATGGTAACAATCCTTGACCCACCTCATGGTTAGTCTGTACACATGTATGTGTGTTTTGAGGTGGCTGATAAGAGCGTCCGTGCTTGTTTGATTTCATTTGCTAATGCTTGTCGTTCATCAGAGTCTAGTCGTTCCTATGAAACAACGGCCCTGTGTTACAAAGTGTACATTTGGGTCTCATATAGATGTAAACTCACCATGATAAATTAGTTATTTGTTATTAAGAACTTTTGAGCACAATGCTGAATCTAGGATAAGAAAGGAGGGTGCGCTGAAATCAATAGTCATAATGGTGTCACACAACAGATTGACACAGTAATATTAGCATATACTAACACTGTATGATATACACCATTACAATTTACATGGCATATTTTCTTCTATCTAGTTCGATGATGCAACTAGCTGGAATGTTCTCTAAATTTTTGTGTTTAGCCTTACCGTTTTCTCTGAATTCTTGTGCGAAGCACAAGTGGTACCATGTTCTTTGAAGGTTTTCTTTCTTTGAAGTTTTGTGTGCTACCATATTATGTAAAATTTCTGTACCTGGAAACCCCCCCAAAAGATGGTACACTTCTTCCTGAAAACCTAACTCTTTTATTCTGCCCCCTTCGTCCCATAATATAAGATGCTATTACAACCGATATGTGAGTATATCGATTATAATAACATCTTATATCATGAGACAGAGGGAGTACATGCTAACCTACAAAGTGCCTTACATGTATTTGATCTTTTGATGCAAGAGATCTCTCAAAACAACAAAGCTAACCGTGCTCAAGTTAAGTTCCATCAAACAACTGGTTCGCGCAGCTATGCTGTGCATTGTGATAATTTGGTAAGTCAAGCCTATGGTTGTAGATTCTCCACCTGTGAAATTTTGCTTCTACATAGTTATTGTACATATTGTTTCCTTGGCTTCGGCCAATATATGCTTTATCTAATCAATGGTATCTTATCCTGAACAAATGGATAAAGTAACTTTTGTATTGTATATGTTCTTTTCTTCATAGTCACTGAATCTGAAGTGGCTATAAATACAAAAGTAAGCTTGCTGCATATATGTTGTTTTCAGGGAGAAAAATACAAAGATGAAGAACCCAATGCATTGGATTTGTTCAAGGAGTGCCACTACAGCAACAAGAAGAAAGGGTACATAGACACCGTAGAATCTGCAATTGTAAGTCAGGGTTCGAAGTGTGCTAACCATAGCAGAATGCTTACTTTTTTTCAATAGATCCAGTAGTACAATAATCAATAATTATAAAATCAGCATAAAGAGAGGTAGAAGAATAATTTGACCTTGAAACAATGAAGCATGTATCACTTTAATAAAACGACTAGATATTTTCTGAGTATTCTTTGCTTCTTACACGAATATGATCCGCTTGGCAACCGTTGAATGTTTTATGAAACCTTCACATCTTATCTATAAAGACAACAATTCATACATGGGTTCGATTTATTCTATCCATATTTTGGGCAGTTTTCATGATGGTGTATTGTGTATGCCCATGCTATATTTGTTTCCATGATTTCTTAGAAGATTACTTGAACTTAATCTTTTGCACAATTAGATGTCATCACCTGTACATCACATACATACATGTGATCAAACCAAGTGAGATCAACTATTTGCACAGGCGGATCTATGTGAGGGAAGAAATGTGCCATGGCCCACCCTGCCAAAAATAAAATAAATGTACTGATGCTCAGTCCACTCCGTGAGCAACATGCATGAGATACTTTTCTTCTTGTCAGCCTGAATGCACAAGGGTCTTTACTGTTGTTCATAGCCTGAATGCACAACCCAGTCTACGAGCAGAGACCAGCACGCCTCACATTTAACAGTGCATCATCTAAAATTCACAATAGCAATTTTCCTATAGGCTACAGAAATCA
>NW_021168307.1:0-7953 GCF_002162155.2 Triticum dicoccoides
AGATTAGGTTTTGTCACCCCGATTGGCGGAGAGGTATCTCTGGGCCCTCTCGGTAATACTCATCACCTAAGCCTTGCAAGCATTGTAACTAATGAGTTAGTTATAAGATGATGTGTTACAGAACGAGTAAAGAGACTTGCCGGTAACGAGATTGAACTAGGTATTGGATACCGACGATCAAATCTCGGGCAAGTAACATACCGATGACAAAGGGAACAACGTATGTTGTTTTGCGGTTTAACCGATAAAGATCTTCGTAGAATATGTAGGAACCAATATGGGCATCCAGGTCCCGCTATTGGTTATTGACCGAGAATGGTTGTAGGTCATGTCTACATAGTTCTCGAACCCGTAGGGTCCGCACGCTTAGCGTTATGATGACAGTATTATTATGAGTTTATAAGTTTTGATGTACCGAAGTTTGTTCGGAGTCCCGGATGTGATCACGGACATGACGAGGAGTCTCGAAATGGTCGAGACATAAACATTGATATATTGGACGACTATATTCGGACACCGGAAGTGTTCCGGGTGATTTCGGAGAAAACCGGAGTGCCGGGGGGGTTACCGGAACCTCCCAGGAGAGTATTGGGCCTTATGGGCCTTAGGGGAAAGGGGAGAGGGGCGGCCAGCATGGGCCGCGCGCCCCCTCCACCCTCTGATCCGAATTGGACTAGGAGGGGGGGGGGGGCGGCGCCCCCCCTCTTTCCTTCCCCCTCTCCCCCTTCCTTCCCCCTCCTAGTAGGAGTAGGAAAGGAGGAGTCCTACTCCTACTAGGAGGAGGATTCCTCCTCCCTTTTCGTGCCCAAAGGGGCCGGCCGGCCTCCCCCTCCCTCCTTCATATACGGGGGCAAGGGGCACCCCATAGACACACAAGTTGATCTACGGATCGTTCCTTAGCCGTGTGCGGTGCCCCCCTCCACCATATTCCACCTCGGTCATATCATCGCGGAGTTTAGGCGAAGCCCTGCGCCGGTAGAACATCATCATCATCACCACGCCGTCGTGCTGACGGAACTCATCCCCGAAGCTTTGCTGGATCGGAGCCCGGGGATCGTCATCGAGCTGAACGTGTGCTGAACTCGGAGGTGCCGTACGTTCGGTGCTTGGATCGGTCGGATCGTGAAGACGTACGACTACATCAACCGCATTGTCATAACGCTTCCGCTTACGGTCTACGAGGGTACGTGGACAACACTCTCCCCTCTCGTTGCTATGCCATCACCATGATCTTGCGTGTGCGTAGGAAATTTTTTGAAATTACTACGTTCCCCAACAATAACGCTTCCGCTTAACGGTCTACGAGGGTACGTAGACAACACTCTCCCCTCTCGTTGCTATGCCATCACCATGATCTTGCGTGTGCGTAGAAACATTTTTGAAATTACTACGTTCCCCAACAAGAGGCACCTGAGAAGAAAGTCACATCATCCAAACCTTAGAAAGTTCCCACTGGAGAGACTATGAAATTCACAATTGAATCAGAGGATGAAGGTGCTCAGGACAAGAAGAAAAAAAGAGCAAGAACAACAACTGTCAAGGTCCTTGAAAAGCCCTCAATGAGAAGAGATTCTGAAGAAGAGGAAGAGGTTGCTGCACCAGCACCTAAGGCACCCAATCTTATGGGTGATGCAATCAGATCAGGGGCTCCAACATCTAAGCCCAATGAAGCACCCAAAGCTGCCACCAAGGCCAAGCAAGTTCCAAAGAGGAATACTAGAAGTATTCCAGCTGCTGAGAAGAACAAGGCCCCAGTGCCAAATGTTGCTGAAGAAGAAGATAAAGAAGGTCAAGTCCTAAGGAAGCTCAAGCCCAAGATACCAGACCACAGTGACGCCCATCCTATGGCTGAGGACATGAGGATCAGGAAGGATTCAGGGCTGAGGCTGTGGAGGATGGGAGATCCATATGCATCAAGGAGAAGGACTGCTGTTGACTACAGGTTCCATACAAAGGAACATCATGACTTCTATGAGACAATTCTGTTGGACAAGAAGCCCATAGTTTGTGACATGAGGTGGGTCGACTGGACCTACATCAAGGACAATGAAGAGCACTATCGTGGAGTGCAAGAAAGCTTTGTTGCTTGTGGAGTTGCTGATTTTGTTGGACAAAAGTTCACTCACTGGAATGATGAACTTATCATGCAATTCTACTCCACAACACACTTTTACCCAGATGAAAGAATTGTTTGGATGTCTGAAGGTACAAGGTACCAGTCAACTGTTGAAGAATGGGCAAGTCTGATAAATGCCCCAAAGGAAAATGAGGATGATCTGGATATCTATGCAAAGAAGGAGATGGATCACAATTCAATGGCTCATATGTACAAGGAGATTCCAGACAAGGCAGTTGAGACTCACAAGTTTGGATCAGTTCACTTTCTGCTGTCAGGGTTACCATAAATTGGATTCTGAGGCATACTTTGTTGCCCAAGTCTGGTGACCATAACATGATCAGAGGACATGCCATCAACATGTTGCATGTGTTTGATGTGCCACAAAAGTTTAAAGTCATAAGCCTTATGATTGAAACCATTAAGAGGACTACAGCAGATCAGAAGAGGAGCTGTGGATATGCCTCTCAGATTCAGGAATTGATAAACTCAAAGATGGGCACAGGAAAATATCAGTTGGATAAGGAACACTTTTCACTTTTATCCAGACTTTGAGGACAATGAGGTTGTCATGAATAAGAATGACCCATCATCAGTTCAAGCTCAAGAGAAGAAGGAGAAGGCAAAGAAGGAGAAGGCTGCCAGGATGCCAACTCAAGAGGAGGCATCTGAATATTTCTTGAAGAACAAGCAGGAGCAGCTTGGTTACTTGATAGCATCTACACTGAGGATTGAGAAGGGACTGGCCATCCTCACTCAGAATCAGGAGAGCTTGGAGAGAATCATGGAACTCAAATTCCATGACCTTGATGTCAAAGTAACTGAGATACAGTCAGTTGTGGAGCAGCTGTAGGATGATATGTAGGAGAGGCAGTGCAAGACTATTACAAATGTGTTTGCCAGAGTGCCCAGAGCCCAGAGGACAGTTGAAGTGCCAGTGACAGACACTAGAGCAACAACTTCAGCACCAGCTACTGCCCCTTCAGTTCCAGTGCAACCAGATCCAGCATCCACTCCTGTACCCTCTACTTCAATTGAAGCCTTCGTCCTTGGAGTTATCAGGACACCACCACCAGAAGATCAAGCCTGAGAGTCGAACTAGCACTATGCATTTTCTATGAACTTTTTGGTAACTTGTTGCCAAAGGGGGAGAAAAATGTATAGATCATAGGCTTCGAGAGAGAGAGAGAGAGTGTTGCTTTTGTTCTCTCTTGCTTTATTTGGTGGTTTAAACTTTGTTTGCTTTGATTGGTTGAGATACTATGCTTGTGAGACATTGATGATCATGTGTTTGATCATAAGCTACACTTATGCATGTTTCATGATATTATCCTATATATCTTATATGATCATTCATTTTGCTTAGTGATGAGTGCATGTATTCAATGTTTATTATTTTGAGCGCTCCACCAAAATGTATGTGACATGGAAGAGTAACCCATGAGCCTAATTTATTGTGCATTTGCAGTCCAAAGCAAATCTTAAACTATGTACAAATTTAGGGGGAGCTCTTGCTTATCACATACTTCTCAAAGCGACGATGTTATTCAATCTTATTATCATTTGTCGAAGCTTTGATCTATATGTTGTCATCAATTACCAAAAAGGGGGAGATTGAAAGTGCAACTATCCCTAGGTGGTTTTGGTAATTCATAACAACATATAACTCATTGAGCTAATGCTATTCCAAGACTATTATTTCAGGAAAGCTCAATGAATGGCATGGCATGGATGATGAAAGTGGATCCCTTAAAATACTAAGGACAAAGGATTGGCTCAAGCTCAAAAGCTCAAGACTCTTCATTTTATATTTTAGTGATCCAAGATCACATTGAGTCTATAGGAAAAGCCAATACTATCAAGGAGGGATGAGGTGTTGCTTAATGAGCCTCTTGCTTCATGTGCTTTGTGATATGCTCCAAAACCCTCAACTACTTTCCCATATCCACAAATGACCTAAACCCAAAGCCAAAATCGGTCACACCGATTCTTTCTATCCGGCGCCACCGATTCCAAAAGTCATAGCCACTGCCACAAAACCTAAGCAAATCGGTCTTACCGATAGGGATCTCGGTCTCACCGAGATGGGGTTGTAATCTCTCTGTTTCCCTTCATAACATTTCGGTCTAACCGAAGTGAGCGATCGGTCCCACCGAGATTGCAATGTAAACTCTTTGTTTCATTTTTGTAACATTTCGGTCTCACCGAAAAGAGCAAATCGGTCCCACCGAGCTTACCTGACCAACTCTCTGGAAAGTTTATTACCAAATCGGTCTCACCGAGTTTGTGTAATCGGTCTTACGAGATTACGTTATGCCCTAACCCTAACCGAATTGGTCTCACCGAGATGCATGTCAGTCCCACCAAAAATCACTAACGGTCACTAGGTTTATTAAATCGGTCCGACCGAGTCTGTTGAATCGGTCCCACCGAGTTTGGTAAATTGTGTGTAACGATTAGATTTTGTGTGGAGGCTATATATACCACTCCACCTCCTCTTCATTCGTGGAGAGAGCCATCAGAACGAACCTACACTTCCAACTTACCATTTCTGAGAGAGAACCACCTACTGATGTGTTGAGGCCAAGATATTCCATTCCTACCATATGAATCTTGATCTCTAGCCTTCCCCAAGTTGATTTCCACTCAAATTTTTTTTCCACCAGATCCAAATCCTATGAGAGAGAGTTGAGTGTTAGGGAGACTATCATTTGAAGCACAAGAGCAAGGAGTTCATCATCAACGCACCATTTGTTATTTTTTGGAGAGTGGTGTCTCCTAGATTGGCTAGGTGTCACTTGAGAGCCTCCGACAAGATTGTGGAGTTGAACCAAGGAGTTTGTAAGGGCAAGGAGATCGCTTACTTCGTGAAGATCTACCGCTAGTGAGGCAAGTCCTTCGTGGGCGACGACCATGGTGGGATAGACAAGGTTGCTTCTTCATGGACCCTTCGTGGGTGGAGCCCTCCGTGGACTCGCGCAGCCGTTACCCTTCGTGGGTTGAAGTCTCCATCAACGTGGATGTACGATAGCACCACCTATCGGAACCACGCCAAAAACATCCGTGTCTCCAATTGCGTTTGAATCCTCCAAACCCTTCCCTTTACTTTCTTGCAAGTTGCATGCTTTAATTTCCGCTGCCTATATACTCTTTGCATGCTTGATTGAATAGTGTGATGATTGCTTGACTTGTCCTAAAGTAGCTAAAATCTGCCAAACTCTAAAATTGGGAAAAAGGTTAAGTTTTTATTGGTCAAGTAGTCTAATGACCCCCTCTAGACACACTTTAAGGTCCTAGAGAGGGCGGCAAGGAAACTCGCGCGCACG
The DNA here is from genome assembly GCF_002162155.2 of Triticum dicoccoides. Lineage (NCBI taxonomy): Eukaryota > Viridiplantae > Streptophyta > Magnoliopsida > Poales > Poaceae > Triticum > Triticum dicoccoides. The sequence goes on from NW_021168307.1 coordinate 5,443, forward strand.
CGTCCATTTTTCACGGTCAGGGCGCCAAGCCAAAAAGCACCGACGTGAATTGACCATATTACCTTCAGGCTGCTAAACTATATACATACTCAGCTACTGCAGAGGAAGGGCATGTTGGTAATTTGACGAGTACAAAACTCCATAACCCAATCCACGCCCCGCGCCGAGCCCCAAAATCCTGCCTTCCACCTCCACACCCAGCGACGGCTCCACCTCCGCCGCCGGCCACTGCTCCGCCTCCGTCGCAGGCTCAACCTCGCCCCTCCGCCTCAACCGCTGGGCCACTTCCTCCACATCCCCCATTAGCCTCCACCGCCCCCTTACCACGCTGCTCCCTCCCGCCAGCATCCGACGACCGCGACCCCAGCTCCACCACCGGTCACGACCCCGCCTTACTACCTCCGCTGCCGGCCAGCACCCCATCTTCATCTCCCCCTCCCGCATCCGGTAGAGCTACGCCCCCCTCCCCCTTCCTCTCCACCTTCACCAAACCCTAGACCAAGCAGTCGATTCCTCCGGCACCATACAGTCGCCGCTTCAAGTACCTCTCCGGCACCACAGAGTCGCTGCTTCAAGGACATCGTCAGCGAAGACACGTCGACACACAAGATGGTAACAATCCTTGACCCACCTCATGGTTAGTCTGTACACATGTATGTGTGTTTTGAGGTGGCTGATAAGAGCGTCCGTGCTTGTTTGATTTCATTTGCTAATGCTTGTCGTTCATCAGAGTCTAGTCGTTCCTATGAAACAACGGCCCTGTGTTACAAAGTGTACATTTGGGTCTCATATAGATGTAAACTCACCATGATAAATTAGTTATTTGTTATTAAGAACTTTTGAGCACAATGCTGAATCTAGGATAAGAAAGGAGGGTGCGCTGAAATCAATAGTCATAATGGTGTCACACAACAGATTGACACAGTAATATTAGCATATACTAACACTGTATGATATATACCATTACAATTTACATGGCATATTTTCTTCTATCTAGTTCGATGATGCAACTAGCTGGAATGTTCTCTAAATTTTTGTGTTTAGCCTTACCGTTTTCTCTGAATTCTTGTGCGAAGCACAAGTGGTACCATGTTCTTTGAAGGTTTTCTTTCTTTGAAGTTTTGTGTGCTACCATATTATGTAAAATTTCTGTACCTGGAAACCCCCCCAAAAGATGGTACACTTCTTCCTGAAAACCTAACTCTTTTATTCTGCCCCCTTCGTCCCATAATATAAGATGTTATTACAACCGATATGTGAGTATATCGATTATAATAACATCTTATATCATGAGACAGAGGGAGTACATGCTAACCTACAAAGTGCCTTACATGTATTTGATCTTTTGATGCAGGAGATCTCTCAAAAGAACAAAGCTAACCGTGCTCAAGTTAAGTTCCATCAAACAACTGGTTCGCGCAGCTATGCTGTGCATTGTGATAATTTGGTAAGTCAAACCTATGGTTGTAGATTCTCCACCTGTGAAATTTTGCTTCTACATAGTTATTGTACATATTGTTTCCTTGGCTTCGGCCAATATATGCTTTATCTAATCAATGGTATCTTATCCTGAACAAATGGATAAAGTAACTTTTGTATTGTATATGTTCTTTTCTTCATAGTCACTGAATCTGAAGTGGCTATAAATACAAAAGTAAGCTTGCTGCATATATGTTGTTTTCAGGGAGAAAAATACAAAGATGAAGAACCCAATGCATTGGATTTGTTCAAGGAGTGCCACTACAGCAACAAGAAGAAAGGGTACATAGACACCGTAGAATCTGCAATTGTAAGTCAGGGTTCGAAGTGTGCTAACCATAGCAGAATGCTTACTTTTTTTCAATAGATCCAGTAGTACAATAATCAATAATTATAAAATCAGCATAAAGAGAGGTAGAAGAATAATTTGACCTTGAAACAATGAAGCATGTATCACTTTAATAAAACGACTAGATATTTTCTGAGTATTCTTTGCTTCTTACACGAATATGATCCGCTTGGCAACCGTTGAATGTTTTATGAAACCTTCACATCTTATCTATAAAGACAACAATTCATACATGGGTTCGATTTATTCTATCCATATTTTGGGCAGTTTTCATGATGGTGTATTGTGTATGCCCATGCTATATTTGTTTCCATGATTTCTTAGAAGATTACTTGAACTTAATCTTTTGCACAATTAGATGTCATCACCTGTACATCACATACATACATGTGATCAAACCAAGTGAGATCAACTATTTGCACAGGCGGATCTATGTGAGGGAAGAAATGTGCCATGGCCCACCCTGCCAAAAATAAAATAAATGTACTGATGCTCAGTCCACTCCGTGAGCAACATGCATGAGATACTTTTCTTCTTGTCAGCCTGAATGCACAAGGGTCTTTACTGTTGTTCATAGCCTGAATGCACAACCCAGTCTACGAGCAGAGACCAGCACGCCTCACATTTAACAGTGCATCATCTAAAATTCACAATAGCAATTTTCCTATAGGCTACAGAAATCA
>NW_021168308.1:0-1515 GCF_002162155.2 Triticum dicoccoides
AGAGGAGAGGAAGAAGAGGAAAAAAAGAAGAGGAAGAAGAAGAATAAAAAGAGGAGAAGAAAGAATAGAGGAGAAGAAGTTCTTCTCCTCTATTCTTTCTTCTCTTCTTTTTTCTTCTTCTTCTTTTTTTTATCGGGAACGAGGGCATGTCGAGAGTGTCGTCGAGCGGTCGAGGGTCGGGAAACTAGGGCTTACCCGAAGAAGGAGAAGAAGAGAAGAGGAAGAAGAGGAGAAAAAAAGAAAAGGAAAAAAAGAGGAAGAAGAAGAAAAAAAAGAGGAGAAGAAGAAGGAATAGAGGAGAAGACTTTGTCAGTTCTTCTTCTCCTCTAGCTATTCCTTTCTTCTTCTCCTCTTTCTTCTTCTTCTTCTTCTTCTTCTTCTTCTTCTACTTCTTCTTCTTCTTCTTCTTCTTCTTCTTAATTTTTATCGGGGGTTCGAGGGTTCGAGGGGTCGAGGATCGCCGAGGGGTCGAGAGAGGTTTCCTAGTGTCAAAGTATTGAAGAAATCCATGCCTTCATCATTAGCCGGAAGTAACCAGGGCATGTTGGTACGAAGTTCTGCAAAGTTGTTCTGGAATGGAGTCCCGGATAGAATAATCCGCCTTTTGGTACGAATTCAGCAAAGGCCTTCCAAATAGCGATATTCGGAAGGCTCTTGCTGAACTTTGTACCAAAAAGCGAATTATCCTATCTGGGACTCCGTTCCAGAACAACTTTGAAGAGCTTCGTACCATCATGCACATGTTACTTTCGCCTAATGATGAAGACATGGTTTTGTTGAATACTTTGACACTACGCAACCTCCCGACCCCTTGGCGATCCTCTCGAACATGAGAGGAAGAAGAGGATAAAAAAAGAAGAGGGAGAAGAAAAAAAAAGAGGATAAGAAAGAATAGAGGAGTTCTTCTCCTCTATTCTTTCTTCTCCTCTTTTTTTTCTTCTTCTTCCTATTTTTTTTATCGGAAACGAGGTTCGTCGAGGGACATAGATGTAGTGTCATCATTGTCGATATATACCCCCTCCCGATAGCTTGCTATGATTAGGTAGCTAGTTCTACGTTTGGCACTAATATATCCATCTGTCATGTTTGAATAATAATTGCCATGTTGTAAATATTTGTAGAAACTATGGACACCGCCCGAGACGAAGCAAAAGAAGCGTTGTTGAGGGACATAATCGCAGAAGGAAGTGATGTCGTCTCGTTGTTTCTCAACGACACCGATGGTCTGGAAGGAGAGGGTGAACAAGCTGGCTACGGTGACCTAATGCCGGTGCAAGAAGAAGAACATGAGGACGGCTCCGGTGACCCAATGCCGGTGCAAGAAGGAGACCGTGATGACGGCTCCAGTGACCGAACCGAGTCCGGCCAGGTATATATATTAGTTAAGCCTGTGCTGACTAGCTGATTGATGCATTCATTGTTTTGGTATGTACACATATTAATTAAGTCTTTGTTCTTTTTTCTAGCCCTCCGGATCGAGCACAACTTCGGTAAAGAGACGAGGCCCGAAGAAAA
>NW_021168309.1:0-1359 GCF_002162155.2 Triticum dicoccoides
CAATTCACGTTGATAATATGGTGGAACCCAACGCGTACGCATAGCAGTTTTCAAAGCAGCCCAAGTAGTTGGAATAGGATATAATCTACAATGTTCAGACCACCATACACATGCAAAACTAGTGAAAGCACAAACGGCAGCAGCAACTCGTCTCTCCTCAGGATATTGTAAACATGTAAATCGTTGTTCAGTTTCTAACTCCCAAGTAAGATATATATCAGGAACATATCTACCCTCAAATGGTGGAATATTCAATTTCAGTTTAGGAATATGGACATCATCTCGTACCTGAGGTGGTGGTGCAGGCCTACCATTACGAATATATACCTGAGGTCGACCTGCTGGTGGTGGTACAGGTGGCTGCACGTAGTGTTGATTTTGATCAACCTCATCCTCATAATCTCCCACATAATCATCCTCCTCCGCATCAGCAGCAGGAACCACAGAAGTATCAACAGCAGCACCAACAGTTTGGCCAAACGCAAGAGGAACACGGCTTGCTCGGCGGAGGTCTGCTTCGCGACGTGGAGGTAGTCGTTGTTGTTGTTGTTGGAGAGGTGCGTTAGGTGCAGCGGGTGGTGGTGGTGGAAGACGCGCGAGCAATTCATTAAACTTGTTATCGAGCTTTGTTTCGAACGTCTTCTCAAGGCCAGTGATCTTCTCCATGGCCTCTTCAAAATTGTTCAGCACATCTTGCACCTGTTCAGTCATCATTTGCTGAAACTTATCATGAAGCTCCTTGTTCGATAAATTCTCCCAGTCAATCTCGTCGGCTTGTGATCCTGGCATGGTTAGCAGCAATAGAAACACACAAGAATTTTGACGATCACTAAAGAGATTATGCAAGGCTCAGATTGGCTCGGATATGATGAACTAACCCTAATTTTTTTTGTGGCTTTTTCGTGGACTATAGGTATGAAGACAGACTCGATCTAAACTACGAAAAACTGTAAAATCTCACCGAGCAACCTGGAAATCTGATACCACTTGATAGAGGCGGGGTGTCCCGATCTTTCGATGAGATGATAACTAACGATTTGGTGGAGACGACTTTGACGATCCGACTACAAACGTGCACGACGTTGCGCCTTAGCAATCGCTAAACCAACTCCGAGAGGTTATTGACCACGCCGGAGCACAATCAACCTGACCACGAAGGTCTATTCCTGCAAGCAATCGAAGAACAAGCAAGAATATGATAAAAGCAATCTGAATATTGCGAGTATATATGAAGTATTGATAAAGGTGGGGATCCGTAAGCGGTCTTGGTCTGGTCGTTGGACACAAACGAAGTACACGAAGTTGCAATGGCTAACTTTTAACTAAACAAATCCCAAAGTCTAAACGATGCCCTAAGGG
>NW_021168310.1:0-1246 GCF_002162155.2 Triticum dicoccoides
TGAGTTAAGTCTGGGGCGTTACTGGTAACGCCCCACATAAAGGCCTTTACTATCATAAAGTCTACTTGATTACAGGCCGTTGCAGTGCAGAGTGCCTCTTGACCTCCTGGTGGTCGAGTGAGTCTTCGTGGTCGAGTCCCTCAGACCAGTCGAGTGAATCCTCGTTGGTCGACTGGAAGGCGACCTCTTCTAAGGATGTCTTGGGGTAAGTTACTTGGATCAGGTCCATGACCCTACCCTAGGTACATAACCCCATCATTAGCCCCCGAATGGATTGAGGCTTCGAGTGAAGAAGGAGTTGATGTCGTTTCCGATTAATCTTTGTGCTCCGGTTGTGCGCTGTTCTGGACCAAAGAATTCCTTTGTCGACAGGAAACAACTTGCCTTCAGTCGACTTGATCCATTCTGTTTTTGCGTCGAGTGATCTTTCAGGCTTCGACGATCTCCGGGCGACGGATCGCCGAAAACACCGCGCCTGACAGACTGATTTGTTGCTCGCGGATTCCGCGGGATGCGAAATTTTGGGGCGCGCGCGAAGCGGGGCGGACCGCGGCGTTCGGATGGGACGGGGCATGGACGCCTCGATCTCCGCGCCGCCTTTTTCACCACGTATCCCGTCTGCATAACTGTTCCAGATATGATTAGATCGACCGGGCCCACCTGTCATCCACTCGGAAGGGACCTTATAAATGTGCCCGGCGAGGATTTCTGTGCCGCGCCTTAGCATTCTCCCTCTCTCTCTGCTTCCTTCCTCCCTGCTCAGCGTGCTCGCTCTCGCCCCCGCACCACTTCCCTTCGCGCACCTCGCCGGCGACCATGGCCAAGGAGAAGACGGTGGCGCTGGAGCGTGCAAAGAAGGCGTCGGCGTCGGAGAAGGCGAAAGGAAGGTCCACCAGCCGCGGAGGGTCCTCGTCCAGATCCCGCCTGCCGAAGGGCTGGGTCCAAGGAGACTGGATCCAGTCGACTATCACGGAGAACGACCTCCTCGACATGGCCAACGAGGGCTTGATCCCCCACGGAGCTGCGAGGCTTCCGGGGAAGGAGTGGCAGCCCCAGCCAGAAGAGGGTGAGTGTGTGCTTTTGGCCACCCATGTTGATCGCGGGTTTTCCTTGCCACCGAGTGTTTTCTTTCGTGGCTTTTTGAACTTCTTCGGAGCGCAGCTCCACCACTTTACCCCAAACTCCATTGCCTATCTTGCCGCGTTCGTGTCCATGTGTGAGGGTTTCTTGGGCTGTCGACCGCACT
>NW_021168311.1:0-1061 GCF_002162155.2 Triticum dicoccoides
CAGGACCCCAGCCAGCCCACGTAGGAGAGGGTTTAAGGTGAGTTAAGTCTGGGGCGTTACTGGTAACGCCCCACATAAAGGCCTTTACTATCATAAAGTCTACTTGATTACAGGCCGTTGCAGTGCAGAGTGCCTCTTGACCTCCTGGTGGTCGAGTGAGTCTTCGTGGTCGAGTCCTTCAGACCAGTCGAGTGAATCCTCGTTGGTCGACTGGAAGGCGACCTCTTCTAAGGATGTCCTGGGGTAAGTTACTTGGATCAGGTCCATGACCCTACCCTAGGTACATAACCCCATCATTAGCCCCCGAATGGATTGAGGCTTCGAGTGAAGAAGGAGTTGATGTCGTTTCCGATTAATCTTTGTGCTCCGGTTGTGCGCTGTTCTGGACCAAAGAATTCCTTTGTCGACAGGAAACAACTTGCCTTCAGTCGACTTGATCCATTCTGTTTTTGCGTCGAGTGATCTTTCAGGCTTCGACGATCTCCGGGCGACGGATCGCCGAAAACACCTCGCCTGACAGACTGATTTGTTGCTCGCGGATTCCGCGGGATGCGAAATTTTGGGGCGCGCGCGAAGCGGGGCGGACCGCGGCGTTCGGATGGGACGGGGCATGGACGCCTCGATCTCCGCGCCGCCTTTTTCGCCATGTATCCCGTCTGCATAACTGTTCCAGATATGATTAGATCGACCGGGCCCACCTGTCATCCACTCGGAAGGGACCTTATAAATGTGCCCGGCGAGGATTTCTGTGCTGCGCCTTAGCATTCTCCCCCTCTCTCTGCTTCCTTCCTCCCTGCTCAGCGTGCTCGCTCTTGCCCCCGCACCACTTCCCTTCGCGCATCTCGCCGGCGACCATGGCCAAGGAGAAGACGGCGGCGCTGGAGCGTGCAAAGAAGGCGTCGGCGTCGGAGAAGGCGAAGGGGAGATCCACCAGCCGCGGAGGGTCCTCGTCCAGATCCCGCCTGCCGAAAGGCTGGGTCCAAGGAGACTGGATCCAGTCGACCATCACTGAGAATGACATTCTCGACATGGCCAACGAGGGCTTGATCCCCCACGGAGCT
>NW_021168312.1:0-984 GCF_002162155.2 Triticum dicoccoides
TGGGAAAGGGAGGATCGTCTTCGACTTGAGTATCCCGCCTTCTTCCCGGAGGAACCCAAATCTCGGGACGAGATTCTTTTGAGTGGGGGTGAGTTGTCACACCCTAGCTAGTCATGCATCAGAGTGTGTGCATCATGTTTAAAATTTCCATTTAACTTGAAATGGGGATTGTGAAACCCTCAGAATCATTCCTGAAAATGATCCAAATAAAAATTTCTCCAAAAGGGTCCAAGAAAATGCTCATGTTGCTCTCTGAAAATATTGGACAGAGATAAAAATCAAACCAATATTTTTAAGAGCTCATAGGTATTTATTTTGGGCATTTGGAATTAATGCATAAATATTTGCATTGGAAATATATTAATTATATATATATTAATATATGTCCAAATATTATGCCAATTACAAAGGAGCTCTGGAATAATATATCTAGCTCCTGCAAAAATTGGCATAAGTTAAATAAATGATTTAATATATTATTTAAATCAAAACAAATGTCAGAAATTAGAAAACAGAAAAATAAATAACAGGAGGAGCTTACCTGGGCTCCTCCACTGTGCGGCCCAGCCAGCTGGCCGGCCCAGCCAGCAGGCGGCCCAGCCCGCCTCCCTCCTCTGTCGTCTTCGTCCTCGACAGAGGGAGGGGAGTGTGGCCGGCGCGCGCGCGCGCCACCGCACCACGCCACCTGCTCGGCTGCCTGCCTGCCCTCCCCTCCTCGCTCGATGCCCCGGACGACGCCACGCCTCCCCCCTGCTCTCTCTCACTCTCCCTCGGCTCCTCCCTCCTCTCCCTCGCTCTCTCTCTCACACGGCCGAACACCACCCTCGCCGCCGTTCGCCATAGCAGCCGTCACCGGCCACCCCTCGCTCCCCCGACTAGCTCAGGAGCTCCGCCTCGACCCCCTCTTCCTCCCCACCGCTCCACGGGTCTCCGGAAGCCCTGCATCGCCGCCTACGTCGCCGTTCCCCTCCTCGGCCACCGGAG
>NW_021168313.1:0-3895 GCF_002162155.2 Triticum dicoccoides
CAGGTAGTGTACAAACAGAGTAAGAAACATGATGCCTATGTCAAAACGGTTGATGGACCTATCCGGAGATTATGCTGTCATCCATGTTGGATAAAAACCTCTGTAGCCACCTCCTCCAACCGCGTACACACCGCCTTGAATAGCGGTTGGTACTCCGCACGTTGTAGCATAGACCACATATGAAGCGAGTGCGTACAACGGAAGATAACTTGCAAAGGGAAGTATTTATGTCATTAAAAACCAAATCGTTTCTACATAGCCAAAGCGACCATATCAAGGCATACGCTCCCACCCTTATTAGCGTTTTGAACCCATTTGAAATATCGTCCAACCAATGACCAAAAATATTGGCAACACTTGTGGGAGGATACAAATTTGACGCTATTTGGATGACTGACCACGTAGAACGCACAAACTTGCATTAAAAAACAGGTGTTTTATTGTCTCGTCATGAATACGAAAACAACACTTCTTACTTTTTGGCCAGTTGCATCGTGCGAGGTTGTCTTTGATTAGCACAGCACCTCTACGAAGATACCACATGAATATTTTAACTTTTAGTGGAATCCTTGCCTTCCAGATTTTCTTGTTATTGCTCACCTGTACCTCAGAATGCATAAGCGCACGTTGACGAGGACATGTATTGGGGGTAGGGTAACAGGCCTGGCCTAAATACCCTACCCATGGACACCGTACACTTTGTATTGGGCCCCTGGGCCAGATCACCGTCCAGATGTACCGCAGCTTGAAAGTCACTCGGACGGCAACAACCACTCGGAGCACGGCACTCCACTCGACGAGCTCATTCCACTCGTCCGTGTAACTCACTCGGATTTGCGAAGACCAATAGTCAGCATGACGGTTTTATAGTGTGCAGGCATTATGGCATTGATGCTCCACCGTGTAACATAAGGGGTGATGGGATGGCGCACTCTATATAAGCCACCCCACCACTAGACTAGGGGCTCTTTTCTTCCACCTCTCTCTCTTTTCACCATTAGTCTCACGACTTAGCTCAGGCATGGGGATCCGTTCCTCTCTCACACACACATTGTAATCTCCGGATATATACTCAGATAAAACAAAGCCTCTCCGGAGCACGAGACGTAGGGTTGTTATCTCCACCGTGAGAGGCCCGAACTCGCTAAAACCACCGTGTCACCCATATGCATCTCGATAGAACATGCTCTATTGCCTTATACCTTATTATTGTCGGAATCGTTCCCACGACAGTTGGCGCCCACCTTGGGGCCTGGCGTCTATCGAGCCATGGTGCAAATAGTTTTTCCATTTATTTTCGGCAACAGCTCAATGATTGGCTTGCTGGAATTCTGGGCATTGCGCCATTAGTACAAACACAAGGATCAGGAAAGTATCTATTTGATCTGGTCTTTCTTTGAATTAATTATCTAACAATGGGTTGATCTTTTTCTCCTGTAGGATCAGACATCACCAAAGCGTGATCAATCATTAAACGAAAAAGGAGCAGAGATAATTCATCCTTATTCAGCGCCGCAAGGCTCCTCCGCCCGTTCGCTTGCCCGACGATGGTTTCCATGCCGTGGAGGCGCCCGCCTCGCCGACAGCGCAAGGCTCCTCTGCCCGGTCGACTGCCCGCCGGCGGCCTCCATGTCGCGGGGCTTCCCCAGCCGATCACCAGCTTGACGGCTGCGTCCGCGCCGTGCAGGCATAGGCTCGACCGACGACGCGAGACTCCTCCCTTTCCGCTCCGCGGCCGCACGAACCTGGCCAGCAGCGCGGAGCTTCTCCGCCCGGTCAACTGCCCGCCGATGGCCTCCACGCCACAGGGCATCCCGAGCCGATCGCCTGCTTGACGATGGTGTCCGCACCGTGGAGACGTACGACCGACCGGGGACGGGAGATTCCTCCCTTGCTGCTCGGCAGAGAGACACAAACCTGCCCGGCAGCGCGGAGCTCCTCCGATCGGGCGCCTGCCCACTGGCGGCCTCCACGACGCGGGGATCCTACGTCGGGGCTGCCTGTGGGAAAAGGAAACACCCATCGCATGCAATGCTTCAATTTCAGCTTAATTAGTACTGACGCCATTTGCATGCAGATTCTGGACTTGGGGCAACGCCTTCAATGCGTTGGACATGGGGACAACTCCTTCAATGTACGAATAGTAAAGACGAGACTTGCCTGCTCCTCGCGTGTGCCTATCCGTGCTCTCGTGTACGTGGCTTGATTTGATTGGAACAAAATAAGGCCCGGCCTCACCCTCTTAAAATCAGGGGGAGATGATTAGATTAGAAAGAGAAAAGAAAAAAAAAACCACAGGATGAAGTGAAAGTACGGATGGGAGCATGGGGAGGGAGCAGGCAAGCTGGATCCGGAGCGGAGATGCTATAGATAGCGGTGTTTCTAGATTGACAATCGTGTAAGGATTCTAGCACCTCCAATCGTGGGTGGTGTGTCACTAATTGGATTTCCAGCACCACATATGATTGTTTCAAGATGTCAAAGATTTGCTACTACATGAGATGGAATATATAGTAATTTACTCATTAAAAATTTCACCACGCGGTAGGCGTGCATTGAGCTACCAGCAGTAGTTTATTCTTTCAATCGACACTGAGCAATAGGGCTAGTCCAACATCTACTCCTACTTATACCGTTCACAGGCAGGTAATTAACTTTCCGCTAGCAGTAGTAATTTGCAAAGAAAATGGCCTCTACGGAAACCACTGGCAGCAGCAAGAAGCTGCGTGTGCTCCTCATCCCCTTCTTCGCCTCCAGCCACATCGGGCCCTTCACCGAGCTCGCCGTTAGCCTTGCGACGGCCAGACCACAGGCCGTAGAGGCCACCATCGCGGTGACGCCGGCGAACGTGTCGTTCGTCCGGTCGTTGCTCCAGCGGTACGAGAACGGCAGTGGCATACCGGTGAAGGTGGCGACGTACCCGTTCCCGGCCGTGGACGGCCTCCCGAGGGGCGTCGAGAACCTCGGCACGGCCGCGCAGGCCGATGCATGGCGCATCGATGTGGCCGCGTTGAGCGATACGCTGATGCGCCCCGTCCAGGAAACGCTCATCAGGGCGCAGTCGCCGGACGCGCTCATCACCGACGTGCACTTCATGTGGAACGCCGGCGTCTGCGACGGGCTCGGCGTGCCATGCGTCACGTTCAACGTCATCGGCGCCTTCTCGACACTCGCGATGCGCCATCTACTGGGTCGCGTTTCCAGCAGCGAGCCGGAGGTGGTGACTACCATCCCTCGGTTTCCGGACCCCGAGATACGAGTACCCACGGTGGAGCTGCCGGAATACTTGAGGAGCCAACGGAAGGGTGACCAATCCACCTTCGACCGGCTCTATGCGGTGCAAGGTGACTGCTTCGGGCTGGCCGTCAACACATCGCCAGATCTGGAGGAGCATTACTGCGGGATGTACGTGGGCAATGGCTACGCGAAGCGTGCGTACATGCTAGGCCCCGTGTCACTACGACTGCCGTCGTCACCGGAAGCCGACGACTCACGGTACACCGACTGGCTTGACTCGAAGCCAAGCCGGTCGGTGGTGTACGTGTGCTTCGGCAGCCTCGCCCACGTCTCCGACGCTCAGCTGGACGAGCTCGCTCTCGGGCTTGAGGCCTCAGGGATGGCGTTCCTGTGGGTGGTGAGGATGGACAAGTGGTCTCCCCCGGAGCGGTGGCGCGAGCGTGTTGGAGGCAGGGGCATGGTGGTCACCGCCTGGGCTCCGCAAAGGGCTATCCTGGGGCACCGGGCAGTGGGGGCTTTCGTGACGCACTGCGGATGGAACTCCGTCCTGGAGACGGTGGCGGCGGGTGTGCCGGTGCTGACATGGCCCATAGTGTTCGAGCAGTTCATCACCGAGAGGCTGCTGACGGAGGTCCTAGGGATCGGGGAGCGGCTGTGG
>NW_021168314.1:0-1073 GCF_002162155.2 Triticum dicoccoides
AGGGATGTCTAATCTAAGTGGGAGTTCATAATTTGATTAGAACTTTATTATCATGAACTTAGTCTAAAACCTTCGCAAATATGTCTTGTAGATCAATGGCCAACGCTAATGTCAACATGAACTTCAACGCGTTCCTAGAGAAAACCAAGCTGAAAGATGATGGCAGCAACTATACGGACTGGGTCCGGAACCTGAGGATCATCCTCATAGCTGCCAGGAAACAATATGTCCTAGAAGGACCGCTAGGTGACGCTCCCGTCCCAGAGAACCAAGACATTATGAATGCTTGGCAGTCTCGCGCTGATGATTACTCCCTCGTTCAGTGCGGCATGCTTTACAGCTTAGAACCGGGGCTCCAAAAGCGTTTTGAGCATCACGGAGCATATGAGATGTTCGAAGAGCTGAAACTAGTTTTCCAAGCTCATGCCCGGGTCGAGAGATATGATGTCTCCGACAAGTTCTACAGTTGTAAGATGGAGGAGAACAGTTCTGTCAGTAAGCACATCCTGAAGATGTCTGGGTTGCACAACCGTATGACCCAGCTGAACATTAACCTCCCAGATGAGGCGGTCATTGACAGAATCCTCCAGTCGCTCCCACCAAGCTACAAGAGCTTTGTGATGAACTACAACATGCAGGGAATGGAAAAGACCATTCCTGAAGTGTTCTCGATGCTGAAGTCAGCAGAGGCTGAAATCAAGAAAGAACATCAAGTGTTGATGGTCAATAAGACCACTAAGTTCAAGAAGGGCAAGGGTAAGAAGAACTTCAAGAAGGACGGCAAAGATGTTGCCGCGCCTGGTAAGCCAGTTACCGGGAAGAAGTCGAAGAATGGACCCAAGCCTGAGACTGAGTGCTTTTATTGCAAGGGGAAGGGTCACTGGAAGCGGAACTGCCCCAAATACTTAGCGGATAAGAAGGCCGGCAACACCAAAGGTATATTTGATATACATGTGATTGATGTGTACCTTACCAGTAATCGTAGTAACTCCTGGGTATTTGATACCGGTGCCGTTGCTCATATTTGTAACTCACAGCAGGAGCTGCGGAATAAACGGAGACTGGCAAAGGAC
>NW_021168315.1:0-1976 GCF_002162155.2 Triticum dicoccoides
ATCCCCCCGAACGTCTTCAAGGTTTCCGTGGCTAGTGTCAAACCGGGCCACGAGAATTTGCCTCCTCTAATACTAGTGGGGGATGACGACGAGACCCCGCGGCGGCTTGGTGATTGTTGCAATGGGTGGGTCCTGTTGTGGCCAAAGAGTCTGCTTCGTCTGGAGGCGGCCGGGAGCACACCCACGAGCACGCAGCCTCAGCAAGGTATGAACATCAACACCCCACCTACCCAATTAGCGTCGGGTGTCGGGTTGGGTGATAGCGGACGGGGTAAGCGGGTGGCTCCATTAGAGGCTGATGACGTTGCCATGGATGAGGATGAGGATGACGATGGCGCTGAACAGTATGTCTATACTGGCGCCTCCTCAGGGTTTGAGCATCATGAGTTGGTGCCTGAATTACCGTCTCAACGTGTTATTGACGACCATCCGGTGGTAAAGAAGCCTAGGAAGAGAGCGAGGAAAGGCAAAAAAGCTGATTCTATGATCCAGCCGCCTCAGCAGTCTCGGCTTCAGGACCGTGTAGATATCCCCGATGCAGATAAATGGCATATCCCCGGTCGACCAATCCTACCTGAAACAGCCCTACGGGCCAGATTCGGCGATCTAAGGAGACTTCATGACGATGTGCTGCGGGTAGAGAAAGGCCTCATCGCCTCGAAAGATCCAGGATACCCACTCTACGTGGTTAACGTTCCGCAGCAAATGCCGTACGTCGAGGGCTTCCCCGCGGATAAGTTCTTCCTCCGATTCGATTACATATTCGACATGTTTCACGTGAAGAAGCTGGATTTTACTTTTGTCCGCCTTTATGCCTTGCACATGAGCTACATCATTGGGGTTGAGCAGATACGTTTTATCTGTGTCGCTGACCCGTACTACATGCACGAGGGCTTCTTGGGAGTCTGTGCACAGCATCGTGAATACGCGAGGGATTACATCGTCAGTTTCATGCTCGCCAATAAGGACAAGGAGGCGATTCTCGTGCCTTATCATCCCGTGTAAGTCATCCGCGCTTATATCCTTCCTTCGATTTCAATAATTCATTTGCACGGTGGAGGCTAATTAATTTGAGGTGTACTTATTTTGCGCAGCGGTGGGCGCGCCGTCCTCATCATCCTCTACCCCCGATTCTCCCACGCTCTTTACTTGGACTCGTCGAAGAACATTCACAAAAAGGATTACACCCACATCAAAGATGTTCTCGACAGTGCTATGTTTTACTACCAAGCAAAGGGTGGAGAGGTTAGGGACAAGAAGAGAAGGGGCGGCAGGGCCGCCTTCAGCCATAAGACCGACTTCTGCTGCATCCAGCAACCAAACGATTCTCTTAATGATGGATTCTATGTCCTACACCACATGCTGTTTTAACCTTCGCAAGGACCGGGCGTAGCCACACTCGATTCAGCTAAAGTGAGAGAGACAGACACCCGCCAGCCACCTTTAAGCACGAGTGCTCGTAACGGTGAAACCAGTCTCGCGTAAGCGTACGCGTTATGTCGGTCCGGGCCGCTTCATCTCACAATACCACCGAACCAAAGTATGACATGTTGGTAAGCAGTATGACCTGTATCGCCCACAACTCACTTGTGTTCTACTCGTGCATATAACATCAACGCATAAAACCTAGGCCCTGATACCACTGTTGGGGAACGTAGTAATTTCAAAAAATTTCCTACGCACACGCAAGATCATGGTGATGGCATAGCAACGAGAGGGGACAGTGTATGTCCACGTACCCTCGTAGACCGTAAGCGGAAGCGTTAGCAGAACGCGGTTGATGTAGTCATACGTCTTCACGATCCGACCGATCCAAGCACCGAACGTACGGAGCCTCCGAGTTCAGCACACGTTCAGCTCGATGACGATCTCCGGCCTCCGATCCAGCCGAGCTCCGGAGATGAGTTCCATCAGCACGACGGCGTGGTGACGATGATGATGTTCTACCGGCGCAGGGTTTCGCCTAAACTCTGCGA
>NW_021168315.1:6660-8358 GCF_002162155.2 Triticum dicoccoides
AGTCCAACACCGATCGAGGTTGGCGAGCTAATGGAAGAACCTGACACATGGCGGTTCCTAGCACTTGCACGCGAGGTTCCAGGCGTCGCGGGGTGGAGCCATGGAAAGTGGCAAGGTAGACGGACAACGTGATATAGGTGCCCTTAGAAATCAACTTCTAGAGGAGGCAATCCGGCACGGTGGAGAGCGTTGTACGCTCGATCATGTGCCATAGCTGTAGGTATTGACCTATTTCCTGGCTACAATGGTGCCTTGGATTTCGTGCACTCAGTGGTTAGCCTGAAGGCCGTCCGCCACCGCCCGTAGTTTAGGATGTTGTTTTCAGATGGAGGAGTATAGAAGTGGCGCGATCTCATGGACTGAACGGTCTCCAATCTAGTGGTCCTCCCAGAACATGGTCTGGTGGCCGTTACTGATCTGCATGTTGCTGGAAGCAAAAACGAATGCGTGCTCGTCGGCGGAAAACTGCAAGTCAAGACCATTCCAAACCCTGGTGCTGTCGTTGCGGCTTAGCCATAGCCAATGTGTGTGGAGCACATGGCCGGTGCACTCAAGGTCGTGGACGCCGAGTCCTCCGAGCGAGATTGGCAGTGAGACATGCCGCTAATTAACGTAGCAATTGCCAGCATTGGCTTCTGCGCGTCCAGCCTCGAGAAATCCTCTTTGAATGTTTTCAAGCGCCTTGATGATCCTCTTTGGAGATGCCAGCACCGGTATCTGATGGATAGGGATTGCGCTTAGCAAGGCCTTGACGAACGTGAGACGGTCGGCCTTGTTCATGAGTCGTGTCTTCCATCCAGGGAGCATGCCAACGGTTTCATCAACCACGGGCTGAAGATGAGTTGTGGAGCTCTCTTGATCATCCACGGAATGCCAAGGTAGGTAATAGGCAAGTCCACAATGGGGAAGCCAACTAAGTCAATGAAGGGCACAGCTTTGTCGGCCTCATAGCGAAAGGGTGGCTGAGCTTTTTAGGAAGTTCACTTGGAGGCCCGTGGCAGGACCAAAGAGCTGCAGGATGCCCTTCACTGCCAAGATGTCGCCCTGTGAGGGGTGTCGAAATAGGATCAGATCGTCCGCATATAGCAAAATGGTGGGGATCGGTCGCCGGGGGTGAAGCTGCTGCAGGATGCCCAGCTCCGTGGCAAGGTGCAGGAGGCGGCCAAGCGTGTTGACCGCGAAAATGTAGAGCTGCGGAGGGTGAAGCACATTTGTAGATCTTGGAACGAAAACCCCCGGGGCTCTCGCGACCGCGTCGCCCCCGCGGGCGACCGGCCGCGTCCCGAGCTCCTTCTCCAGCGACCCCCCCTCCTCCTTCCCTCCCTGCCGCCGTCGTCGGCGCTCGCCGCCGGGCCTCTCGGCTTCCTCTGGCGCGGGACGGAGCGGGCTGTGGGGTGTCCCTAGGCGGCGGCGGTCCGGCGTGGCGGCGGGGTCCCGGCACTGCGCGGGCGGATGGCTGGACGGCGGCGTCGCCCTTGGTGGCCGGGTAGCGCGGCGGCGCGTCCTGGCGACACCCGCTCGGCCCAGATCTGGGCCCTTCGTGCCCCATCTGGGCCCGGGCGGGCCGGCGGCGGGGTGAGCCTGCGGCGCGACCTCCAGGAGGCCGGGGCGTGGCGGCGAGCGGCAGCGGGCTGGCGGCGCGGATACCGAATTGCTGCAGCGTGGACGGCGGGGCTTTGCGGGCCCGTTGGGTCCGGC
>NW_021168316.1:0-1330 GCF_002162155.2 Triticum dicoccoides
TCAATAATCTATTTATGTTATCCAGAACAAAAATACTTCACACACTTTTGTGTTTTGTCTAATTGCAGGTGTATGGGACATTTGTACAATCCACATATGAAGATAAGGAAGAAAGAGATGTTTATTTGCTGTCCAAAAAGTTCTCTCACGTCACTTTTGGCCCAAGAGAAGATAGAGTCCAAGTCTCTTACGTTCTGGATTCAGATTCGGACTGCACAGACATACCTGACTCAAAACGCACACAAGTTTTTCATACGGACTCCGAATTGGGTGATTCTTTTTTTGTTGGAAACTAGATTTCGTGCACTTTCCAACCCAATTGGAATCACCTTCAAATTCGTCCGGAGCGTTGAGTTGTGGACGAAACAATCTGATGCTGCAGCAGAATTCGAGTCAAACAACAAGTCCAAAGGTGTTACATCACCTCCACTTGGGCCCATTGGCCTTGTACGACCTAGATTTAGTTTTAGGCTGCCTTGGGACGTCCTCCCACCTCCTTGGCCGCCATCCCTTGCTCCTATATAAGTAGATCCATCTAGTAGCTTTTCCTTGGGATTTGTTTAGTTAAAAGTTAGCCATTGCAACTTCGTGTACTTCGTTTGTGTCCAACGACCAGACCAAGACCGCTTACGGATCCCCACCTTTATCAATACTTCATATATACTCGCAATATTCAGATTGCTTTTATCATATTCTTCTTGTTCTTCGATTGCTTGCAGGAATAGACCTTCGTGGTCAGGTTGATTGTGCTCCAGCGTGGTCAATAACCTTTCGGAGTTGGTTTAGCGATTGCTAAGGCGCAACGTCGTGCACGTTTGTAGTCAGATCGTCAAAGTCATCTTCACCAAATCGATAGTTATCATCTCATCGAAAGATCGGGACACCCCCGCCTCTATCAAGTGGTATCAGTTTTCAGGTTGCTCGGTGAGAATTTCCAGTTTTCCTAGATTAGATTTATTTTCTTACCTATTGTCCAAGAAAAAGCCACACACAAAAAAGTTAGATCTGTTCATCCTTTATCCAAGCCAGTCTGAGCCTTTGCAATTTTCTATTCATTGCTTGCATAGTTGAATTATCGGTTGCATCGTCGTGTCAATTGCTGGTCTTAGCGTCTAGTTCCTTTAGAGTTTCGAGTTCTGTTCACATTAGTCACGCCGCCGCTGCATCATTATCCCTTCCGCTGTCCACCATCCCATCTATTAATTTCCACCATGTGCTACGCACTGTTCATTGTCATAATCATAGTTGAGGTCATTCACATCTTCGCCTGATCCAATCTGCATCTTATCTAGTTTGTCTTGGAAAGAAAAAAAAAGATAGAGAAAAAAAA
>NW_021168317.1:0-1331 GCF_002162155.2 Triticum dicoccoides
TCAATAATCTATTTATGTTATCCAGAACAAAAGTACTTCACACACTTTTGTGTTTTGTCTAATTGCAGGTGTATGGGACATTTGTACAATCCACATATGAAGATAAGGAAGAAAGAGATGTTTATTTGCTGTCCAAAAAGTTCTCTCACGTCACTTTTGGCCCAAGAGAAGATAGAGTCCAAGTCTCTCACGTTCTGGATTCAGATTCGGACTGCACAGACATACCTGACTCAAAACGCACACAAGTTTTTCATACGGACTCCGAATTGGGTGATTCTTTTTTTGTTGGAAACTAGATTTCGTGCACTTTCCAACCCAATTGGAATCACCTTCAAATTCGTCCGGAGCGTTGAGTTGTGGACGAAACAATCTGATGCTGCAGCAGAATTCGAGTCAAACAACAAGTCCAAAGGTGTTACATCACCTCCACTTGGGCCGATTGGCCTTGTACGACCTAGATTTAGTTTTAGGCTGCCTTGGGACGTCCTCCCACCTCCTTGGCCGCCATCCCTTGCTCCTATATAAGTAGATCCATCTAGTAGCTTTTCCTTGGGATTTGTTTAGTTAAAAGTTAGCCATTGCAACTTCGTGTACTTCGTTTGTGTCCAACGACCAGACCAAAACCGCTTACGGATCCCCACCTTTATCAATACTTCATATATACTCGCAATATTCAGATTGCTTTTATCATATTCTTGCTTGTTCTTCGATTGCTTGCAGGAATAGACCTTCGTGGTCAGGTTGATTGTGCTCCAGCGTGGTCAATAACCTTTCGGAGTTGGTTTAGCGATTGCTAAGGCGCAACGTCGTGCACGTTTGTAGTCAGATCGTCAAAGTCATCTTCACCAAATCGATAGTTATCATCTCATCGAAAGATCGGGACACCCCCGCCTCTATCAAGTGGTATCAGTTTTCAGGTTGCTCGGTGAGAATTTCCAGTTTTCCTAGATTAGATTTATTTTCTTACCTATTGTCCAAGAAAAAGCCACACACAAAAAAGTTAGATCTGTTCATCCTTTATCCAAGCCAGTCTGAGCCTTTGCAATTTTCTATTCATTGCTTGCATAGTTGAATTATCGGTTGCATCGTCGTGTCAATTGCTGGTCTTAGCGTCTAGTTCCTTTAGAGTTTCGAGTTCTGTTCACATTAGTCACGCCGCCGCTGCATCATTATCCCTTCCGCTGTCCACCATCCCATCTATTAATTTCCACCATGTGCTACGCACTGTTCATTGTCATAATCATAGTTGAGGTCATTCACATCTTCGCCTGATCCAATCTGCATCTTATCTAGTTTGTCTTGGAAAGAAAAAAAAAGATAGAGAAAAAAAA
>NW_021168318.1:0-1246 GCF_002162155.2 Triticum dicoccoides
TCGCTACCGAAGCGTTTTCTGTTTTTATAAACTAGCCCCTGGAAATCTTCTGTTTCATTACAGATAAGTCCCTGGACAAAAACCCTTATAACTTTTAATCAGAAAAGTATTTTTGATTGATTCTTTTTCTGTTCTCTTTAAAATTTTGTCTAGTTTTTTATCAGATTTATTTGAAAAATATTTGGTTTACCTTCTGTGCACTCCTTGGTATTTACGTTAGCACATATATTTTCTTTAAACCGTAGATACCGAAGGAGGTGACGGAGCCGCGAACTTCACCGAGCTAGGCTCCGACTACTCTGAACCAGGCAAGCATGTTTGAACTTTTGATATGATGAGTGTCTTGGCATGTTTTGCATTTAGTTAGTTTCATGGCATGTTGGTGAGCATACCGATGAACGTTATTTTATGTGATAATAAGGTGAGTGAGTTCGATGATCCATACGTGGATGAATGTGAATATGAATGGCCATGTGTTGGCATGAGGATGGGTATGATGGCAGTGTTGTAGCATGCCAGTCTTACGCCAGACTATGTGACTTCAGTGTCAAACCATATCGGTCCAGTACCTATCATTTCCTTCCTTGTACTACCACATGTTTTCCGCAAGGAATATGGTTTAGTAAGTTGCAAACCGCTTTCATGGTACACACCAAAGAGGAGAGGCCGTGATGATGGTTCCATGGCCCTGGATTAAAGCCAGTCATCCGGTCAGGGGGCATGGGTGTTTCCGGTTGGGACCGAGAGGGGGGCACCCCTTAGAGCACGCGCATATAAATTTGATCCCATGCTATTCGAGATTGTGATCTCCCCGTCTCAAAAGTTTTTCTTGGACGATGACTAGGGTGATTCCTAGCATCGAGAGGTAGGATGGGTGTGTACCGGTTAGCTGTGTTTTCTTCCGAAATACCATAAACGGAACTAGTCCTTCGTGACTACGGAAATTCGTTGGCTGTGGGAAAAATTTTGTACAAACTCTGCAGAGTCATATATTCCTCCAAATCATCTCTTCCATGTCAAGTTTCGTTCCATCTTATCCTAATCAATTGTCAGCTTTGATGACAGAGACTCCGGTGAATCGCATGAGTGCTAAGTCCGATTGAATGATTATCCCTGTGGATGGACTAACCCGTTTATTCTCATGGATTGAATGTTTATTATGAGTATTGTTTACTGGTGAATTTAAAGCCCTTTCTGCGATGTCGCTCAGACGTCCGACTGTGGCATTTCATTTAAAGCCCTTTCT
>NW_021168319.1:0-2018 GCF_002162155.2 Triticum dicoccoides
CGGTCCCCGCAGGCCACCGTTTGTTGGTCCAAGGCCTCATCCTAGCCCCTATGGTCCACAAGCTCCGCGAGACCGTCTGTTTCCAGATGATCATGTTGAGCTCCCAGGCTATGGAGGTGACTTCTACGAGGACTACTACGGATCGGTCTGAGTTAGTGGTAGTATCACTAGTTCGCACTAGCTGTGTCGTCTATCGTCCCGCGTGACTCGTGGGATATGACCTAGTTTGTACTCCTTCCGGAGGTGTAGAAAAATAATGTATAGGAGCTTGGAATGCCTCCGATGAGATGTAATCCTCTTTTCACCGTAATAGTACTTTGTTTGGTCTTGTACTAAACTCTGTATGGTGTGTATGACGATGGAATAAAAGAAGCAGTTCTGTTTTTACCATGTCATACGGATGATCATCTTGCATTTCGAGTTATTCCTTGCATTTTTATCCTATGTCGGAATTTTACCATCCTGACTAAATCATTGTCTTGTTTACCTAGGATGGTCAACACGCGCGCTAACCCTGCTTCTCAAGAGCAGGCCGAAGGCAGTGAAGCTAGGGATGTAAATCTGCCTCATCCTCCTTCACTAGCCGAGGTGATGATGGAAGCTGAGAGAAACAAGCGGGAGACCAACCGTTTGTTTGAGCGTATTGAACAGAACACAACACACCATCAGAGGACTAACGTGGTGTCACTCAGTGATTTTATCAAATTACATCCACCCACGTTCCACCACTCCATCGAGCCTCTCGACGCTGATGACTGGCTTCGCAGTATCTCTCACAAACTGCGTTCCACGCTGGTAGCGGAGGCTGACAAGGTCACCTTTGCTGCATATCATCTTGAAGGCCCCGCCAGTCTATGGTGGGAGAATTATGGAGCTATGCGCCCAGCGGGCCATGTCACTACTTGGGCTGAATTCAGCGAGGCTTTCCGTGAACATCACATTCCTGAGGGTCTCATGGACCGTAAACGTGAAGAATTTTGCAGTTTCACCCAAGGCCGACTTTCTGTGGATGCTTACAGCAGGGAGTTTGGTAATCTCGCACGATATGCAACTGAGGAAGTGTCTACCGATGCCAAGAAGCAAGCAAGGTTCCGTAAGGGCCTTAGTCCTGAGCTTCGCCGCGACCTCCGTCTGCATGAGTGCACATCTTTTTCGAAACTTGTCAACAAAGCCATCAGTGCTGAAACTGGTCGGACTGACTATGACGCAACACGCAAGCATGGCCGTGACATGGGTTCCTCATCCGGTGCTGGTCCTCAGAAGCGCCGCATGTGGGTACCCAACACCGCCCTGCCACCCAGGTTTACACCGAGGCCATCCTTCCAGGCGCCTCGCCCCGTTCAACAGTCTGCTCCAGCCAAGCCCTATGGGGGTCCAACTAACAATGCTCCTCCATGTACCAGTTCCGTGACTTGTTTCAAGTGTGGGGAATCTGGTCACTATATGCGTGAGTGTCCCCAGACCAACCCCAATCAATCTGCTAAAGCTGTTGGCCGTGGCAAGCCGACAGGAAAAATATTCCACGCCAAGCCGGTCACCGCTTCACGTGGCCATGTCAATTGTATTTCTGCCGAAGAAGCTCAAGAGGATCCCAACGTCGTTCTCGGTACGCTTCTTGTTAACTGCCACCCGGCATCTGTCCTTTTCGATACAGGAGCCTCTCATTCTTTTATATCTGAAAACTATGCTCGCTTGCATAACGTCGCATTCGGTGATATGCCAACCTCTATGGTAATTCAAACTCCGGGATCCAAATGGCAAACTTCTAGAGTAAGCCATGGAAATGAAATCCAAGTCGACAGACTTGTTTTCCTCGCGTCTTTGATAGCCCTTAAATCTTCAGATATTAATATCATTTTGGGTATGGACTGGATGTCAGCTCATCAAGCCAAAATTGATTGCTTCTCTAGGACTGTTCAACTCACCCATCCTTCGGGGAAGATAGTCAATGTCTTGACCCGAATAGCCAAGCAACAATTATATTCTCTTAACGCCAGCCCTTTGCCAGACCTTGAGGA
>NW_021168320.1:0-645 GCF_002162155.2 Triticum dicoccoides
TAACCCACCATGTCCTAGCAAACCGTTGATTGGCTATGTTACCGCTTTGCTTAGCCCCTCTTATAGCGTTGTTAGTTGCAGGTGAAGATTGAAGTTTGTTCCTTGTTGGAACATGGAGATGTTGTTCCTTGTTGGAACATGTTTACTTGTTGGGATATCACAATATATCTTATTTAATTAATGCATCTATATACTTGGTAAAGGGTGGAAGGCTCGGCCTTATGCCTGGTGTTTTGTTCCACTCTTGCCGCCCTAGTTTCCGTCATATCGGTGTTATGTTCCCGGATTTTGCGTTCCTTACACGGTTGGGCTATAATGGGAACCCCTTGACAGTTCGCCTTAAGTAAAGCTCTTCCAGCAATGCCCAACATTGGTTTTACCATTTGCACTAACAACCTACCACCTTCCCTTGGGTTCTGCAGACTCAAGGGTCATCTTTAGTCTAACCCCCCCCCCCCGGGCCAGTGCTCCTTTGAGTGTTGGTCCGAACTAGAGCCCTGTGCAGCGCCCCCTCGAGGAAACTCGAGGTTTGGTTTTAGTTGTACGGATTTCTCATCTGAATGTGCCCTGAGAAAGAGATATGTGCAGCTCCTATCGGGATTTGTCGGCACATTCGGGCGGTGTTGCTGGTTTAGTTTTACCCTG
>NW_021168321.1:0-803 GCF_002162155.2 Triticum dicoccoides
GCATAACTCCAACACCGTGTCCACTTCCCGGACTCCGCCGAGAAGAGACCATCACGGTTACACACGCGGTTGATGTATTTTAAATAAGGTCAACTTCGGGTTTTCTACAACCGGACGTTAACAAATTCCCATCTGCCCATAACCGCGGGCACGGCTTTCGAAAGTTCAATCCCTGCAGGGGAGTCCCAACTTAGCCCATGACAAGCTCTCACGGTCAACGAAGGAATAGACCTCCACCCGAGACATTCCGATCAGACTCGGTATCCCGGTACAACAAGACATTTCGACAGGGTAAAACTAAACCAGCAACACCGCCCGAATGTGCCGACAAATCCCGATAGGAGCTGCACATATCTCTTTCTCAGGGCACACTCAGATTGTCCTAGGTACGGGTAGGCCAGCCCAAAGTTGCCCCTGGTAGCCACCGGTAGCTGACAGGTGGACCAACACTCAGAGGAGCACTGGCCCCGGGGGGGGGGGTAAAATAATGATGACCCTTGAGTCTGCAGAACCCAAGGGAAAGAAAAGGCTAGGTGGCAAATGGTAAAACCAATGTTGGGCATTGCTGGGAGAGCTTTACTTAAGACGAACTGTCAAGGGGTTCCCATAATAGCCCAACCGTGTAAGGAACGCAAAATCCGGGAACATAACACCGATATGACGGAAACTAGGGCGGCAAGAGTGGAACAAAACACCAGGCATAAGGCCGAGCCTTCCACCCTTTACCAAGTATATAGATGCATTAATTAAGTAAGATATAATGTGATATCCCAACAAGTAAATAAAAGTTCCAACAAGGAACG
>NW_021168322.1:0-1174 GCF_002162155.2 Triticum dicoccoides
ATGCATGCATGAAACATAGCAATATGAGTGTGTTGGGCTAATGCAACTAAGACCAGAAGGGTTTGAACCAATTTGAATCAAAGATTCAAATTTCAAACTCAAACATGGCCTCTTAAAGTGCTTTTCCTTGTTCTGCATTAAACATCAAGTTAACTTGCTTAGTCATGCATGAAAATAGTACAGATGGATAGATTGGATTTTTCTGATCATTTTTCATATATAATTTGTCTGATTTGGAGTTACAGAATAAAAGTTATGAATTTTTGAAGTTTAAAATATATTCTGGAATTTCCTATATTAGATTAATTCCAGAAAATCAATTATTGCGTCAGCCTGACGTCAGTGTGACGCCAGCAGGTCAACGGAACACGTCCGGGTCAAACCTGACAGTGGGTCCCGCATGTCAGGGTGATTAAATTAATTAGAGTTTAATTAAAACTAAACTGTTTAATTAACAGGGCTGGGCCCCACCTGTCACTGACTCAGAGGAGTCAACCAGGGCCCACCCGTGGTCAAACCCGGGTCGGCTGCACCGGCGTTTAGCCGCCGGCGAGCCCGACGCGGCGGTGGAAGTGATTTTTGCCGTTCCGGCAACCAAACGAGCCGCGGAGGGCACCGGAGAGGAGCTGAGGTCGAGCCGCAGCTCTTGGTGGAGTCCGTTGGGGTCGGGGTGGCCGGAGTTGGCGCCGGCGACGACTTTGGCGGCCACCGGGGTTCGGCCGAGGACGAACTTGACGCTAGGGTGTGCGTGGAGGTGCGGGACGTGCACGGTTGGGCCTAACGCAGCATGGTGAGTGCGTTGGACACCGCGGGTTGGCCGGAGGATGGCCGGGAGCACGTCGGCGACGAGATCCGCGGTGGTGCGTGCGTGTGATCTTCGTGCGGTGGCTACCAGGCTCGGGAAAGAGGGAGAGAGGGTCGGAGGGGTAGCTAGGCTCACAACGCTCCCGTAGAGGCCACCGGCGGGGTCGGGGACGAGCTGAGGTGGCGACGGCGTTGAAGGGGATCTCCGGCGACGGCGAGCTCGGGCGAGGTCGGTGCGGTGGTCTCGGGACGCACGAGCACACGGGGCTCGGCTAGCTCGATGAAGTGGACGGCGGCGGAGCTCCTGGACACGGCGGCACGGCGTGGGGTTGACGGAGGGCGTGGCTACGACGAGGGGGTGGCGGCGATG
>NW_021168323.1:0-1254 GCF_002162155.2 Triticum dicoccoides
TAAAGGAAGTTTGTATGTGGTTACCGAATGTTGTTCGGAGTCCCGGATGAGATCCCGGACGTCACGAGGAGTTCCGGAATGGTCCGGAGGTAAAGATTTATATATGGGAAGTCCTATTTTGGCCACCGGAAAATGTTCGGGATTTTTCGGTATTGTACCGGGAAGGTTCTAGAAGGTTCCGGAGTGGGGCCCACCTGCATGGGGGGACCCACATGGACGTGGGTAGTGGGGGCAAGGCCCCACACCCCTGGTCAAGGCGCACCAAGATCCCCCCTTAGAAGGAATAAGATCATATCCCGAAGGGATAAGATCAAGATCCCTAAAAAGGGGGGATAACAATCGGCGGGGAAGGAAATAATGAGATTTCTTTCCTCCCACCTTGGCCAACGCCCCAATGGACTTGGAGGGCAAGAAACCAGCCCCTCCACCCCTATATATAGTGGGGAGGTGCATGGGAGCTATACACGAAGTTCTGGCGCAGCCCTCCCCCTCTCACAAGTACTCCTCCTCTCCCGCGGTGCTTGGCGAAGCCCTGCAGGATTGCCACGCTCCTCCACCACCACCACGCTGTTGTGCTGCTGCTGGATGGAGTCTTCCTCAACCTCTCCCTCTCTCCTTGCTGGATCAAGGCTTGGGAGACGTCACCGGACTGTATGTGTGTTGAACGCGGAGGTGCCGTGCATTCGGCACTTGATCATCGGTGATTTGAATCACGACGAGTACGACTCCATCAACCCCGTTCACTTGAATGCTTCTGCTTAGCGATCTACAAGGGTATGTAGATGCACTCTCCTTCCCCTCGTTGTTAGTCTCTCCATAGATAGATCTTGGTGACACGTAGGAAAATTTTGAATTTCTGCTACGTTCCCCAACAGTGGCATCATGAGCTAGGTCTATTGCGTAGATTCTTTGCACGAGTAGAACACAAAGTAGTTGTGGGCGTTGATGTTGTTCAATATGCTTACCGTTACTAGTCCAATCTTGTTTCGACGGTATTGTGGGATGAAGCGGCCCGGACCGACCTTACACGTACTCTTACGTGAGACAGGTTCCACCGATTGACATGCACTTGGTGCATAAGGTGGCTAGCGGGTGCCAGTCTCTCCCACTTTAGTCGGAACAGATTCGATGAAAAGGGTCCTTATGAAGGGTAAATAGCAATTGGCATATCACGTTGTGGTCTTGCGTAGGTAAGAAACGTTCTTGCTAGAAACCCATAGCAGCCACGTAAAACATGCAACAACAATTAGAGGA
>NW_021168324.1:0-1195 GCF_002162155.2 Triticum dicoccoides
AAGCCTGACTATCTATCAGATCCTGCCGAGGGCACAAGATCGTAGCTGAGGTAACAAGCTAAACGTCGAAGTCCACGTGGAACTACTAGTGAGACTGAAGTCTCTCTGCAAAAACATAAAATAGGCAAACGTGAGTACAAATGTACCCAACAAGACTTACATCAGAACTAACTACATATGCATCATTTTCAACAAGGGGATGGTGGGGTTTAACTGCAGCAAGCCAGCTTTGACTCGGTGGCTATCCTAAACTACGACTGCAAGCGACTCTTTTGAGGTGGCGCACACGAGTCCACATATTCACCATATCAATACACCACTATGGATCCGCTCCCGTCTCCCTACGAGAACGCCATCCATAGCACTCACGCTTATCTTGCGCATTTTAAAGTATCCACTTTCACTTGTCTATGAACTGATATAAGCAACCCAGAAGTCCTTTACCGCGGACACGGCTATTCGAATAGATGATGTTAACCCTGCAGGGGTGTACTTCTTCACACACTCTCTCACCACTTACCGCCGTTTACACGACATGTACTCGGCAACCTTCAAGCGGAAGCCCAACGTGGGTGTCGGCCACGGCCTGCCTAAACACTCGAGTCTCTAGTCCAGGTTTATCGCCTATTCGGGTTCCATCCATGAGGAGATCCGGCCGGAGTTTCGCTCACAGCCCCAAATGATGTGAACAGGGTTCCTGAGACACCAAACGGGCGCACGGTACACCGTGCCATGTGCCTACCGCATCACAGCCCACCCCTACGGTCAGCGCTGCGCACGGCCTCCAGCATACTACAAACACCAGAAACTACTTGCAACTCCTGGACAGAGGACAAGGGTGATCAAGAAGCCGAGAGGGTCCATTGGTTTCGGGCCCAATGCGTGGTAGTAGCTGAATCATGGATCACAAACACAGAACTCAGTTCCTGAGGACGGCTTCAATGAGACAACCCACCATGTACTCCTACATGGCCTCTCACCGCTACCTTTACCAAATCGTGTTCACACACTTAGCTCACACACAGTAGGACATGTTCACACGCCTCTGATTCATCCCCGATGAATCAGACCTGACTCAACTCTAAGCAGTAGCAGGCATGACAAACAAACATGAATGAGTAGGCACAACAGGGCTCAAACAACTCCTACTCATGCTAGTGGGTTTCATCTAATTACTGTGGAATGACAGGTCATG
>NW_021168325.1:0-1386 GCF_002162155.2 Triticum dicoccoides
TAAACCATTTAATTGAACTATCACGTAGTTATCAAAACGTGTATGTCCGATGTTCGCAACATCGACAAACGACGTTGGGGTTCAGCACACTGAGCGGTGCATTAAGGACATAAGCTTTCTACTGTTCGCATAATCGCTACTATCAACTTTCAACTATATTTTCTCTAGGAACATATCTAAAACAGTAGAACTAAAGCGCGAGCTTACGACATAATTTGCAAAAGGTCTTTTGACTATGTTCAGGATAATTAAGTTCATCTTATGAACTCCCACTTAGATAGACATCCCTCTGGTCATCTAAGTGATCACATGATCCGAGTCAACTAGGCCGTGTCCGATCATCACGTGAGATGGACTAGTCATCATCGGTGAACATCTTCATGTTGATCGTATCTACCATACGACTCATGCTCGACCTTTCGGTCTCCGTGTTCCGAGGCCATGTCTGCACATGCTAGGCTCGTCAAGTTAACCCTAAGTGTTTTCGCTGTGTAAAACTGTCTTACACCTGTTGTATGTGAACGTAAGAATCCATCACACCCGATCATCACGTGGTGCTTAGAAGCGACGAACTGTAGCAACGGTGCACAGTTAGGGGAGAACACTTCTTGAAATTTTGTAAGGGATCATCTTATTTACTACCGTCGTCCTAAGAAAACAAGATGCATAAACATGATAAACATCACATGCAATCAAATAGTGACATGATATGGCCAATATCATTTTGCTCCTTTTGATCTTCATCTTCGGGGCTCCATGATCATCATCGTCACCGGCACGACGCCATGATCTCCATCATCATGATCTCCATCATCGTGTCTTCATGAAGTTGTCACGCCAACGACTACTTCTACTTCTATGACTAACGCGTTTAGCAATAAAGTAAAGTAGTTTACATGGCGTTCTTCAATGACACGCAGGTCATACAATAAATTAAGACAACTCCTATGGCTCCTGCCGGCTGTCATACTCATCGACATGCAAGTCGTGAATCCTATTACAAGAACATGATCAATCTCATACATCACATATCATTCATCACATTCTTCTTGGCCATATCACATCACATAGCATACCCTGCAAAAACAAGTTAGACGTCCTCTAATTGTTGTTTGCATGTTTTACGTGGCTGCTATGGGTTTCTAGCAAGAACGTTTCTTACCTACGCAAGACCACAACGTGATATGCCAATTGCTATTTACCCTTCATAAGGACCCTTTTCATCGAATCTGTTCCGACTAAAGTGGGAGAGACTGGCACCCGCTAGCCACCTTATGCACCAAGTGCATGTCAATCGGTGGAACCTGTCTCACGTAAGAGTACGTGTAAGGTCGGTCCGGGCCGCTTCATCCCACAATACCGCCGAAACAAGATTGGACTAGTAAC
>NW_021168326.1:0-1405 GCF_002162155.2 Triticum dicoccoides
CTCGAAACATCTCATATGTTCCGCGACGTTTTGAAAACGTCTTTGGTGCCTCTACTTAAACCATTTAATTGAACTATCACGTAGTTATCAAAACGTGTATGTCCGATGTTCGCAACATCGACAAACGATGTTGGGGTTCAGCACACTGAGCGGTGCATTAAGGACATAAGCTTTCTACTGATCGCATAATCGCTACTATCAACTTTCAACTATATTTTCTCTAGGAACATATCTAAACAGTGGAACTAAAGCGCGAGCTTACGACATAATTTGCAAAAGGTCTTTTGACTATGTTCAGGATAATTAAGTTCATCTTATGAACTCCCACTTAGATAGACATCCCTCTAGTCATCTAAGTGATCACATGATCCGAGTCAACTAGGCCGTGTCCGATCATCACGTGAGACGGACTAGTCATCATCGGTGAACATCTTCATGTTGATCGTATCTACCATACGACTCATGCTCGACCTTTCGGTCTCCATGTTCCGAGGCCATGTCTGCACATGCTAGGCTCCTCAAGTTAACCCTAAGTGTTTTCGCTGTGTAAAACTGTCTTACACCTGTTGTATGTGAACGTAAGAATCCATCACACCCGATCATCACGTGGTGCTTAGAAGCGACGAACTGTAGCAACGGTGCACAGTTAGGGGAGAACACTTCTTGAAATTTTGTAAGGGATCATCTTATTTACTACCGTCGTCCTAAGCAAACAAGATGCATAAACATGATAAACATCACATGCAATCAAATAGTGACATGATATGGCCAATATCATTTTGCTCCTTTTTATCTTCATCTTCGGGGCTCCATGATCATCATCGTCACCGGCACGACACCATGATCTCCATCATCATGATCTCCATCATCGTGTCTTCATGAAGTTGTCACGCCAACGACTACTTCTACTTCTATGACTAACACGTTTAGCAATAAAGTAAAGTAGTTTACATGGCGTTCTTCAATGACACGCATGTCATACAATAAATAAAGACAACTCCTATGGCTCCTGCCGGTTGTCATACTCATCGACATGCAAGTCGTGAATCCTATTACAAGAACATGATCAATCTCATACATCACATATCATTCATCACATTCTTCTTGGCCATATCACATCACATAGCATACCCTGCAAAAACAAGTTAGACGTCCTCTAATTGTTGTTGCATGTTTTACGTGGCTGCTATGGGTTTCTAGCAAGAACGTTTCTTACCTACGCAAGACCACAACGTGATATGCCAATTGCTATTTACCCTTCATAAGGACCCTTTTCATCGAATCCGTTCCGACTAAAGTGGGAGAGACTGGCACCCGCTAGCCACCTTATGCACCAAGTGCATGTCAATCGGTGGAACCTGTCTCACGTAAGAGTACGTGTAAGGTCGGTCTGGGCCGCTTCATC
>NW_021168327.1:0-4258 GCF_002162155.2 Triticum dicoccoides
GAGTCCTGTTAGCCTGCTACAGCCTGGATCCTCCGGAGTCCTGCTAGCCCAGCTGCTACAGCCTGGATTCACTCGCTGATGACCGACACGTTCGTTGCTGGGTCATGTATGCCTGTCCCCGTAAGTTAGTGCCACTTTGGGTTCACGACTAGCCATGTCAGCCCGGGCTCCTTGTCATATGGATGCTAGAGACACTATCATATATGTGTGCCAAAAGGCGCAAACGTTCCCGGGCCTGGTAAGGTGACACCCGTGGGGATACCGTGTGTGAGTCTGCAAAGTGATATGAGGTGTTACATGCTAGATCGGTGTGGCATTGAGTCGGGGTCCTGACAACAGCGGGGGGAAGAGGTGTTACACCGCTGCATAGAGGGGAAGAGAGTTGGTGTTGACGGTAGCAAGATTGTTGGTGTAGATCGCCGTCACAATCCTAGCCCCGGCGGCACTCCAGCGCCACTGGGAGAGAGGGGGAGAGAGCCCCCTCCTTTTTCTTCTTCCTTAGCCTCCCTCCTAGATGGGAGGAGAGTTCCCCCTCTGGTCCATGGCCTCCATGGCCGTGGAGGGGTGGGAGCCCCTCCAAGATTGGATCTCCCTCTCTGTTCTCTTCTGTTTCGCGTTCCCCAGATCTGGCCGAAAACCGTTTCTTATATTCCTAGAGATCCGTACCTCCGATTGTGCTGAGATTTTAACATGATTTTTTTCTGGATATAAGATTCCTTGCACCCGACGTAGAGCTCCAACCGACGTACGAGGTGGGCACAACCCACCACCGCGCTCCTGGCTCAGGGGTCGGATCCTGGTGGGTCGTGCCCACCAGAGGACTCTGTTTGCGGTGATTCCAACTCCCAAAAATCATATATATTCCAAAATAATTCTCCGTGAAATTTTATTGCATTTGGACTTTGTTTGATATGGATTTTCTGCGATACAAAAAACATGCAAAAAACAGGAACTGGCACTGGGCACTAGATCAATAGGTTAGTCCAATAAATCATATAAAAAGTTGCTAAAAGTATGTCAAAGTTGTATAATATTGGCATGAAACAATCAAAAAATATAGATACGACAGAGACGTATCACCACTCGCCGCTACCGAGCTTCCGCGTCCGCGAGATGGACGAATACGACCGTCGGCACGGCCGTACGACATCCTCGGCCGCGGGCTCGTCCTTCGCAACAAGATCTTCGTACGCAGCGAGCTCCTCCTCTTCCGGCGTGATGACCCGCAAGTGTAGGGGATCTATCGTAGTCCTTTCGATAAGTAAGAGTGTCGAACCCAACGAGGAGCAGAAGGAAATGATAAACGGTTTTCAGTAAGGTTTTCTCTGCAAGCACTGAAATAGTAGGTGATAGATAGTTTTGTGATAAGATAAATAGTAACGAGCAAAAAGTAAATAAAGTAAATAAAGTGCAGCAAGGTGGCCCAATCCTTTATGTACAAAAGGATAAGCCTGGACAAATTCTAATAATGAAGAAGAAGCTCCCAAGGACACATTGGGAATTATCGTCAAGCTAGTTTTCATCACGTTCATATGATTCGCGTTCGGTACTTTGATAATTTGATATGTGGGTGGACCGGCACTTGGGTACTGCCCTAACTTGGACAAGCATCCCACTTATGATTAACCCCTATTGCAAGCATCCGCAACTACAAAAAGGAGTATTAAGGTAAACCTAACCACAGCATTAAACATATGGGTCCATATCAACCCCTAACGAAGCAACGCATAAACTAGGGTTTAAGCTTCTGTCCCTCTAGCAACCCATCATCTACTTATTACTTCCCTATGCCTTCCTCTAGGCCCAAATAATGGTGAAGTGCCATGTAGTTGACGTACACATAACACCACTAGAGGAGATACAATATATATCTCATCAAAATATCGAACGAATACCAAATTCACATGACTACTAATAGCAAGACTTCACCCATGTCCTCAGGAACAAACGTAACTACTCACAAAGCATATTCATGTTCATAATCATAGGTGTAATAATATGCATGAAGGATCTGAACATATGATCTTCCACCAAGTAAACCAATTAGTATCAACTACAAGGAGTAATCAACACTACTAGCAACCCACAGGTACCAATTTGTGGTTTTGATACAAGATTGGATACAAGAGATGAACTAGGTTTTTGAGATGAGATGGTACTTGTGAAGATGTTGATGGAGATTGACCCCCTCCCGATGATAGGATCGTTGGTGATGACGTTGGTGATGATTTCCCCCTCCCGGAGGGAAGTGTCCCCAGCAGAACAGCTTCGCCAGAGCCCTAGATTGATTCCGCCAAGGTTCCGCCTCATGGCGGTGGACTTTCGTCCCGTAAGCTTGCCCCCGATTTTTTTTCCAGGGGAAAACCCTTCATATAGCAGAAGATGGCCGCCGAAAGCCCACCAGGGGGCCCAGGAGATAGGGGCGTGCCCTGGGGGGGAGCACCCCCTGTCTCCTGGACAGGGTGTGGCCCCCCTGGCCTATTTCTTTTGCTAAAAAATTCTAATTAAATCTAAAAAGTTGTTTTGTGGAGCCTCAGGTCTTTTGGAGTTGTGCAGAATAGGTTTCCAACCTTTGCTCCTTTTCCAACCAGAATTCCAGCTGTCGGCATTCCCCCTCTTCATGGTAAACCTTGTAAAATAAGAGAGAATAGCCATAAGTATTGAGATCTAATGTGTAATAACAGCCCATAATGAAATAAATATTGATATAAAAGCATGATGCAAAATGGACGTATCAACTCCCCCAAGCTTAGACCTTGCTTGTTCTCAAGCGGAAGCCGAAATCGAAAAATATGTCCACATGTTTAGAGATAGAGGTGTCGCTAAAAATAAAATACGGAGATGAGGGCATCATGATCATTCTAATAACTGCAACATATATGGATTTTGTCATATTATTTCCTATGTTCAAGTAATAAGCAATTCACAATGTCAAGTATGGTTCAAAAACTTCATTGGGAACTAACAAACTATAATCTCAGTCATTGAAGCAATTGCAATTTATCGTAACATTAGAAAGAGTCAATAATAGAGCTTTTCAGCAAGCTCACATACTCAACCATCTCGTAGTCTCCCATAATTGTTAACACTCACGTAATACTTGTGGTTATAGAGTTTCAGCTGGACACTGAGAAAGATAGGGGCTTATTGTGTTGACTCCCAACGTATTCACCTTTAGGTGATGTCAACAATAATAGCCTATGCCAACTTACATCCAATTGGATATATATATCATGATCTTTCAAACACAAGGAGCTTGCCAAAGGATAAAATGAAAAAGGGAAAGGTGAGGATCACCTTGACTCAAGCATAAAGTAAAAACATAAAGTAAAAGATATGCCCTTCGTAGAGGGAAGCAGAGGTTGTCATGCACTTTTTAGGGTTGGATACACAAAATCTTAATGCAAAAGAACGTCACTTTATATTGCCCCTTGTATGTGGACCTTTATTATGCAATCCGTCGCTTTTATTACTTCCACAACAAGTTCGTACAAAGCTTATTTTCTCTGCACTAATAAGTCATGCATATTTAAAGAGCAATTTTTGTTGCTTGCACCGATGATAACTTACTTGAAGGATCTTACTCAATCCATAGGTAGATATGGTGGACTCTCATGGCAAAACTGGGTTTAAGGATATTTGGAAGCACAAGTAGTATCTCTACTTAGTGCAAGGAATTTGGCTAGCATGAAGGGGAAAGGCAAGCTCAACATGTTTGGAAGGTCAATGACAATATACTTTAACTGAGATGTCGGAAAACATAAACCATTACGTTGTCTTCCTTGTCCAACATCAACTCTTTTAGCATGTCATACTTAATGAGTGCTTCACAATCATAAAAGATGTCCAAGATAATATATTTATATGTGAACCCCTCTTTCCTTATTACTTTCTATTAATTGCAACGATGACCAAGGCTATGTTCATCAACCCTCAACAATTTTTATGCCTCATACTTTCTATGTGTGAAGTTATCACTATCCATAAGATCAATATGAACTCTTTTGTTCTTTCTAATTTCTCAAGATCATAGCGACAAAGCAAAGCCCTTAACTCAACACTAATCTTTATTATAGATAGCACGCGGACTCGCTTACATAAAGAGATCACAATGAAAAACTCAAAACTACTTGATATCAAAACTTCGAACTAATAGATCAAGATACTACTAAAAGGATCGAACTAAATAAAGCGGTAAAGATAGGAGTGTGATGGTGATACGACACCGGGGCACCTCCCCCAAGCTTGGCAATTGCCA
>NW_021168328.1:0-916 GCF_002162155.2 Triticum dicoccoides
CGGGTCCGCGGTTATGGACTTCTTGGATGCTTACATGGTACATAGCCAACTTGAAGTGAATACTCTAAAATGCTCAAGACAAGTGTGAGTGCTATGGATGGCCTTCTCGTAGGGAGACGGGGATGAATCCATAGTAGTGTATTGTATGGTGATTAGTGGACTCGTGTACGTTGTTTCACCTCAAGAGTTTCTGGTAGTCGTAGAACAGGATAGCCACAGAGTCAAAGCTGGCTTGCTGCAACTAAACCCCACATTACCCTCTTGATACAAATGCATGTATGATAGGATCTGATGTAAGTCTTGCTGAGTACCTTTGTACTCATGTTGCTTTATTTATGTTTTTGCAGCGGAGACTTCGGTCTTACTAGTGTTCTCGTGGACTTCGACTAGTAGCTAGTACCTCAGCTACGATCTTGATCGGATGTTGTAGATAGTCAGGCTTTTCAACCTTTTTCTTTTGTAGATGTCTGTACCCAGACATGTAATGCTTCCTCTTGTTGCTTGTATGCTCTGTATGACGGGTCTTGTGACCCCTGTTTGCTATAAATGCTATGACGGCTCTTCTGAGCCTTTATCTATATGAGTTGTTGAGTTATGCTGTGATGCCATGTTGTACAGCACATACTTGCATGTTATGCGTACGTGTAATGTGTATTGCTATGTGTGGGATCTGACTATCTAGTTGTTTATTCTTAGTAGCCTCTCTTACCGGGAAATGTCTCCTAGTGCTTCCACTGAGCCCTGGTAGCTTGCTACTGCTCCGGAACACTTAGGCAGGCCGGCATGTGTCCTTCTTCGATCCTGTGTCTGTCCCTTCGGGGAAATGTCACGCGATGAATACCGGAGTCCTGCTAGCCCGCTACAGCCCGGTTCACCGGAGTCCTGTTAGCCCAGTGCTACAGCCTGGATTCACTCG
>NW_021168329.1:0-40965 GCF_002162155.2 Triticum dicoccoides
AGGCCCATGTAATTTCGAAATACATAAGTATAGGCTATTTTTAGAGTCCGTATGTGTGGGGAAACAAAAGATAGGGTTGATTTCGGACTCCTCCACCAAGGGCCACGAAATTCCCCCCCTCTTCCTCCATATATACAGCCCTTAGGGCATCGTTTAGACTTTGGGTTTTGTTTAGATTAAAAGTTCGCCATAGCTGCAACTTCGCGTACTTCGTTTGTGTTCAACGACCAGACAAAGGCGTCACAGAACCCCACCTTGATCAATAAAGCTTTCATCTTATATTCGCAATATCCAGATTGCAATCTTAGTTTCTTGCTTGTTCTTCGTTTGCTCGCAGGAAACAGACCCTCGTGGTCAGGTTGATCGTGCTCCGGCGTGGTCAATAACCTCTCGGAGTTGGTTTAGCGATTGCTAAGGCGCGACGTCCTCGCACGTTCGTCGTCGGGTCGTCAAAGTCGACTTCCACCAAAGCGAAATCCACCATCTCATCGAAAGACGGGACACCTTTGCCTCTATCATAGGCCCTTCATTTGTAAGCAAAACAAATGTATCCAATTTAGGCAGCATCATATTCTCATGAACATTAGAATCATTACCAAGAAACGAAAGTACCTGGTAATTTAGTTGGCGTGCACGAGCTCTAGTAATTGGTCCAGTATGTATAGCAGCAGGGGCTGTGGGTGTAACAATTGTATTGATGTCCTCATCATCCTCCCCTTCTTGAAATGAAGTCGTCCTCGACGGAAGTTCATCTTCCTCACCCAAATAAGGCTTCAAATCTGCAATGTTAAAAGTGGGACTAACCCCAAAATCTGCAGGCAGCTTAAGTTTATATGTATTATCATTTATTTTCTCTAACACCTTAAAGGGACCATCAGCACGTGGCATTAACTTTGATTTGCGCAAATCAGGAAATCTATCCTTACGCAAATGTAACCAAACAAGATCTCCAGGTGCAAACACAACATGTTTTCTACCCTTATCTCCAGCAAGTTTATATTTAGCATTCATGCGCTCAATGTTTTCCTTAGTTAACTCATGCATTTTTAAAATCAATTCAGCACGTTGTTTAGCATCAAAATTAACCTTCTCCGAAGATGGAAGAGGCAACAAATCAATAGGTGCACGAGGTAGGAAACCATACACAACTTCAAAAGGGCACATCTTAGTAGTAGAATGCAATGAACGATTATAAGCAAATTCAATATGAGGCAAACATTCCTCCCACATTTTCTTATTATTCTTCAAAACAGCCCTAAGCATAGTAGACAACGTTCTATTGACTACTTCAGTTTGTCCATCAGTTTGGGGGTGACAAATAGTACTAAAAAGCAGTTTAGTCCCCAACTTAGCCCATAAACATCTCCAAAAGTGGCTAAGAAATTTAGTATCACGATCTGAAACAATAGTATTTGGCACACCATGCAAGCGAATAATTTCACGAAAGAACAAATCAGCAACATTAACAGCATCATCGCTTTTATGACATGGTATAAAGTGTGCCATTTTCGAGAATCTATCCACGACAACAAATATGCTATCCCTCCCCTTCTTTGTTCGAGGTAAACCTAAAACAAAGTCCATAGATATATCCTCCCAAGGAACACTAGGTACAGGCAAAGGCATATATAAACCATGAGGATTGAGTCGTGACTTAGCTTTTTGACATGTAGTGCAGCGAGCAATAAAACGCTCAACATCCCGTCTCATCTTTGGCCAAAAGAAATGTGTAGCAAGTAGGTCCTCCGTCTTCTTCACGCCAAAGTGTCCCATTAATCCTCCTCCATGCGCCTCCTGCAACAACAAAAGACGAACAGAGCTAGCTGGAATGCGTAGCTTGTTAGCACGAAACACAAATCCATCGTTAACAACAAACTTGTTCCACATTCTTCCTTCTTTACAATTCTGCATTACATCTTTAAAATCAGCATCATGCACATATTGATCTTTGATGGTCTCCAAACCAAATATTTTGAAGTCAAGTTGTGAAAGCATAGTATAGCGACGAGACAATGCATCAGCAATAACATTTTCTTTTCCCTTCTTGTGTTTAATGACATAAGGGAAAGTCTCAATGAATTCAACCCATTTAGCATGTCTACGATTCAGTTTAGCTTGACTTTTAATATGTTTCAAAGATTCATGATCAGAATGTATAACAAATTCTTTGGGCCATAAATAATGTTGCCATGTTTCTAAAGTCCGAACAAGAGCATATAATTCTTTATCATAAGTAGAATAATTCAGACTAGGCTCACTCAATTTTTCAGAAAAGTATGCAACAGGTTTACCATCTTGTAATAACACACCTCCTAATCCAATTCCACTAGCATCACATTCAAGCTCAAAAGTCTTATTAAAATCAGGAAGTTGGAGTAAAGGAGCATGTGTCAACTCATCTTTCAATACCGTGAAGGCTTCTTCCTGTGCGGTACCCCAAAGAAAAGGCACATCTTTCTTTGTAAGCTCATTGAGAGGTGCAGCAATGGTGCTGAAATCTCTCACAAAACGCCTATAGAATCCAGCGAGGCCAAGAAAACTCCTCACTTGTGTGACCGTTTTGGGCTGCGGCCAACTCTCAATAGCTTCAATCTTGGCTTTATCAACTTCAATTCCCTGTGGAGTAACAACATAGCCAAGAAAAGATACTCGGTCGGTGCAAAAGGTGCACTTCCCAAGGTTACCAAACAAACGTGCATCACGTAGAGCAATAAAAACAGCACGTAAATGTTCCAAATGTTCCTCCAAAGATCTGCTATAAATCAATATGTCATCAAAGTAAACTACCACAAATCGTCCAATGAAAGCACGTCAAACTTCGTTCATTAATCTCATGAAAGTACTAGGTGCACTAGTTAACCCAAAAGGCATGACTAACCACTCATATAATCCAAACTTAGTTTTAAATGCTGTTTTCCATTCATCTCCCAATTTCATACGAATTTGATGGTAGCCACTACGCAAATCAACTTTGGAGAAAATTGTAGAGCCACTCAATTCATCAAGCATATCATCTAGCCTAGGAATAGGATGACGATAACGAATAGTAATATTATTAATGCCTCTACAATCAACACACATACGTGATGTACCATCCTTTTTCGGCACTAGAATAATAGGAACAGCACAAGGACTAAGGGATTCGCGTATATAACCTTTGTCGAGAAGCTCTTGTACTTGACGCATAATATCCTTCGTCTCCTCTGGATTGGTACGGTATGGTGCACGGTTTGGCAGTGAAGCACCGGGAATTAAGTCAATCTGATGCTCAATCCCTCGAATAGGCGGTAATCCCGGTGGCACGTCTTGTGGAAAAACGTCAGCGAACTCCTGCAAAATGTTAGTGACAGCAGGAGGCAAAGAGGAAGGCACGTCCTCGAATGAAAATAATGCCTCTTTGCACACAAAAACATAGCAAACAGATTTGCTGAAATCTAGCTCATCAATATCAGATTTGGTGGCAAATAAACATGCACTTTTCAATTTAATTTCAGAAGCAACACTAGATGGTTTATTATTAGGCTTCATTTGTTGCTCAAATTCTTTTGCCACAATCTGATTTTCACTCTTATTCATCTCCTGTTTTGCTTTATTAGCTCTATTAATATCATCTTTCAAAATGGAATCAGGAGTCATAGGAAGCAAAGTAATATTTTTATCCTTATGAACAAGAGTATAGTGATTGTTTCTACCATGGTGTACAGAATTTTTATCAAATTGCCATGGTCTACCAAGTAATAAGGAACATGCTTGCATAGGTACCACATCACAATCAACATAATCAGCATATGTAGAGATACTAAAATGCACACGAACAGTATGTGTTACCTTAACCTTGCCGCTGTTGTTGAACCATTGGATGTAGTAACGATAGAGGCAAAGGTGTCCCGTCTTTCGATGAGATGATGGATATCGCTTTGGTGGCAGTCGACTTTGACAATCCGACTACGAACGTGCGAGGACGTCGCGCCTTAGCAATCGCTAAACCAACTCCGAGAGGTTATTGACCACGCCGGAGCACGATCAACCTGACCACGAGGGTCTGTTTCCTGCGAGCAAACGAAGAACAAGCAAGAAACTGAGATTGCAATCTGGATATTGCGAATATAAGATGAAAGCTTTATTGATCAAGGTGGGGTTCTGTGACGCCTTTGTCTGGTCGTTGAACACAAACGAAGTACGCGAAGTTGCAGCTATGGCGAACTTTTAATCTAAACAAAACCCAAAGTCTAAACGATGCCTTAAGGGCTGTATATATGGAGGAAGAGGGGGGGGGGAATTTCGTGGCCCTTGGTGGAGGGGTCCGAAATCAACCCTATCTCTTGTTTCCCCACACATACGAACTCTAAAAATAGCCTATACTTATGTATTTCGAAATTACATGGGCCTGGCCCAATAATAAGGTGACGCAGCACCTAAAATAGCCTCGGGACGAAATTTATGAAGTGGCGTCTTGTATATTTCGTCCAAGGCTTCATGCACCCATTATGGTGGCTTCAAAGTCCTGAAATCATCACTTGTAACTCCGTTCTTGTTTCCCTTGCGCATGCCATCATCTCCATGCTTGTTCTTGCTCCAATGTTCATCCTTCTCCAAGCTAGGCCCTTCATTTGTAAGCAAAACAAATGTATCCAATTTAGGCAGCATCATATTCTCATGAACATTAGAATCATTACCAAGAAACGAAAGTACCTGGTAATTTAGTTGGCGTGCACGAGCTCTAGTAATTGGTCCAGTATATATAGCAGCAGGGGCTGTGGGTGTAACAATTGTATTGATGTCCTCATCACAAGTGGTATCAGATTTCCAGGTTGCTCGGTGAGATTTTACAGTTTTTTTTAGTCGTTTAGATCGAGTCTGCTCTTCATACCTATAGTCCACGAAAAAGCCACAAAAAAAATTTAGGGTTAGTTCATCATATCCGAACCAATCTGAGCCTTGCATAATCTTTTTAGGGTTTTGCTTTGTTGAATTTGCGGTTGCATCGTCGTGTCTAGTTGCTGGTCTTAGAGTCTAGTCTTTTAGAGTTTCGAGTTCTGGTCATAAGTTGTCACGCCGCCGCCGCACCATCATCATCGCCCCTGCCATCTACCACCACCGCACCGAATCCATATCCATATACCACCACCAATCCGTGTCCATATACCACCACCGATCCATATCCATATACTACCACCGCTACCACCACCGCTGCCATATACCACCACCATATATCCACCACCAATCCGAGTTCTTTGCTTATTAGGTTTGTTTTCGGGATCCATCTAGATTCCGATTCGTGTTTCCTTGCCGGAGTAGGTTTCGGAAAAAAAAAGAGTCGGGTAGCCACGCTCCGTTTAGGCCCAAAATTTTTCGAAAACGCATTTTTCGAAAAAATTTCTGGCTATCCTATTTTTAGGTGTTTCTGAGTGTTTTGAGACAGGTGCCATTATAGGAAGTTTTTTTTGACCCGTTTCCAGTTTTTGGGTCCGGGCAGTCAAAAAAAAAAATTGGTCGAAAAAATTTCGTGCCCATCCTGTCAGTTTGAGCTAAGAAGAGTTTTGAGACACTCGCCATTATAGTGATTTTTCGCAAAAAAAAACAGCGCAAAAAAAAAGAGCGCAAAAAAAAAAGAGCGAAAAAAAAATTCCAGAGTGTGCTTTTCCCTTGTTTACGTGCCGCGCCGTGATTTTGTTAGTGTTCTAGGCTCGCGTCTCTAGCACAGTCTAGCCTAGGACCAGCACAGTACCGTCGTTGAGCGTTTATTCAACTTTGCATCTCTGAATTGATTATTGCTGACCCTTTTTGCTACCATATTATAAGCCTTCCCAGCTCCACATACATCTACGTCGTGCGTTTGACTCTCCCTGGTAATCGCTCTATCCAAGCTTTGAGAGTTTTTGACTACAACGGTTGCCGATCACCGCCTGCGGCTGGGTAAGAACTGGTAAGAATTTGAGATTTGCTTGACGGATTTGTGACACCCACCACCACCACTTGTTCGTAGTCTATAGGATCATATTCTTGTGTGTTTCTATTGCTGCTAACCATGCCAGGATCACAAGCCGACGAGATTGACTGGGAGAATTTATCGAACAAGGAGCTTCATGATAAGTTTCAGCAAATGATGACTGAACAGGTGCAAGATGTGCTGAACAATTTTGAAGAGGCCATGGAGAAGATCACTGGCCTTGAGAAGACGTTCGAAACAAAGCTCGATAACAAGTTTAATGAATTGCTCGCGCGTCTTCCACCACCACCACCCGCTGCACCTAACGCACCTCTCCAACAACAACAACAACGACTACCTCCACGTCGCGAAGCAGACCTCCGCCGAGCAAGCCGTGTTCCTCTTGCGTTTGGCCAAACTGTTGGTGTTGCTGTTGATACTTCTGTGGCTCCTGCTGCTGATGCGGAGGAGGATGATTATGTGGGAGACTATGAGGATGAGGTTGATCAAAATCAACACTACGTGCAGCCACCTGTACCACCACCAGCAGGTCGACCTCAGGTATATATTCGTAATGGTAGGCCTGCACCACCACCTCAGGTACGAGATGATGTCCATATTCCTAAACTGAAATTGAATATTCCACCATTTGAGGGTAGATATGTTCCTGATATATATCTTACTTGGGAGTTAGAAACTGAACAACGATTTACATGTTTACAATATCCTGAGGAGAGACGAGTTGCTGCTGCCGTTTGTGCTTTCACTAGTTTTGCATGTGTATGGTGGTCTGAACATTGTAGATTATATCCTATTCCAACTACTTGGGCTGCTTTGAAAACTGCTATGCGTACGCGTTGGATTCCACCATATTATCAACGTGAATTGCTTCAAAAATTGCAGCGTTTAAGACAAGGGAAAAATTCTGTAGAAGAATATTATCAGGAATTACAAACTGGCATGATTAGATGTGGTATTGTTGAGGAGAATGAAGCTATGCTTGCACGTTTTCTGGGTGGATTAAATAGAGAGATTCAGACCATTCTAGACTATAAGGAGTATACTAATATCACTCGTTTATTCCATCTTGCTTGTAAAGCTGAACGTGAAGTGCAGGATCGACAAGCATTGGGGCGAACTAACTTTTCTGCAGGCCGACCTTCATCATGGACACCACGTGCATCTTCTACTTCAACTGCACCAGCACCTCCATCCGGTGCCACCTCCAGCCGTGATACAAGAAAATAGGCACAACCACCATTATCTTCCAAGAGCGCACCTGCGGGTCCTGCACAGCGTTCTTCTTCTTCCATGGCATCAACAGGGCACACAAGTGATATTATTTGTCGTTGTTGTAAGGGAGGAGGTCATTATGCGAGGGAACGCAAATCTCCGCGTGTGATGATTGCTACCGCGGATGGTGGATATGAGTCCGCTAGTGACTATGATGAGGAGACATTGGCTCTTATTACACGTGAAGAACATGGTGGAGATGATTCTGATCATGAGACGCAATACATGGCTCCTGAAGACGCTGACAGGTATGAATGTTTAGTTGCTCAACGTGTTTTGAGTGTGCAGGTCACACAAGCTGAGCAAAATCAGAGGCACAATTTGTTCCATACCAAGGGAGTTGTGAAGGAACGTTCTGTGCGCGTCATAATAGACGGAGGGAGCTGCAACAACTTGGCTAGCATGGAGATGGTGGAGAAGCTTTCTCTCACCACAAGACCACATCCACATCCTTACTACATCCAATGGTTCAACAACAGCGGCAAGGTTAAGGTAACACGTACTGTTCGTGCGCATTTTAGTATCTCTACATATGCTGATTATGTTGATTGGGATGTGGTACCTATGCAAGCATGTTCCTTATTACTTGGTAGACCATGGCAATTTGATAAAAATTCTGTACACCATGGTAGAAACAATCACTATACTCTTGTTCATAAGGATAAAAATATTACTTTGCTTCCTATGACTCCTGATTCCATTTTGAAAGATGATATTAATAGAGCTAATAAAGCACAACAGGAGAAGAATAAGAGTGAAAATCAGATTGTGGCAAAAGAATTTGAGCAACAAATGAAGCCTAATAATAAACCATCTAGTGTTGCTTCT
Organism: Triticum dicoccoides; assembly: GCF_002162155.2. Lineage (NCBI taxonomy): Eukaryota > Viridiplantae > Streptophyta > Magnoliopsida > Poales > Poaceae > Triticum > Triticum dicoccoides. The sequence goes on from NW_021168329.1 coordinate 8,051, forward strand.
GAAATTAAATTGAAAAGTGCATGTTTATTTGCCACCAAATCTGATATTGATGAGCTAGATTTCAGCAAATCTGTTTGCTATGCTTTTGTGTGCAAAGAGGCATTATTTTCATTCGAGGACGTGCCTTCCTCTTTGCCTCCTGCTGTCACTAACATTTTGCAGGAGTTCGCTGACGTCTTTCCACAAGACGTGCCACCGGGATTACCGTTCAGTCATCATTTGCTGAAACCTATCATGAAGCTCCTTGTTCGATAAATTCTCCCAGTCAATCTCGTCGGCTTGTGATCCTGGCATGGTTAGCAGCAATAGAAACACACAAGAATATGATCCTACAGACTACGAACAAGTGGTGGTGGTGGGTGTCACAAATCCGTCAAGCAAATCTCAAATTCTTACCAGTTCTTACCCAGCAGCAGGCGGTGATCGGCAACCGTTGTAGTCAAAAAACTCTCAAAGCTTGGATAGAGCGATTACCAGGGAGAGTCAAACGCACGACGTAGATGTATGTGGAGCTGGGAAGGCTTATAATATGGTAGCAAAAAGGGTCAGCAATAATCAATTCAGAGATGCAAAGTTGAATAAACGCTCAACGACGGTACTGTGCTGGTCCTAGGCTAGACTGTGCTAGAGACGCGAGCCTAGAACACTAACAAAATCACGGCGCGGCACGTAAACAAGGGAAAAGCACACTCTGGAATTTTTTTTTCGCTCTTTTTTTTTTGCGCTCTTTTTTTTTGCGCTGTTTTTTTTTGCGAAAAATCACTATAATGGCGAGTGTCTCAAAACTCTTCTTAGCTCAAACTGACAGGATGGGCACGAAATTTTTTCGACCAATTTTTTTTTTTGACTGCCCGGACCCAAAAACTGGAAACGGGTCAAAAAAAACTTCCTATAATGGCACCTGTCTCAAAACACTCAGAAACACCTAAAAATAGGATAGCCAGAAATTTTTTCGAAAAATGCGTTTTCGAAAAATTTTGGGCCTAAACGGAGCGTGGCTACCCGACTCCGAAACCTACCCCGGCAAGGAAACACGAATCGGAATCTAGATGGATCCCGAAAACAAACCTAATAAGCAAGGAACTCGGATTGGTGGTGGATATATGGTGGTGGTATATGGCAGCGGTGGTAGTAGCGGTGGTAGTATATGGATATGGATCGGTGGTGGTATATGGGCACGGATTGGTGGTGGTATATGGATACGAATTCGGAGCGGTGGTGGTAGATGGCAGGGGCGATGATGATGGTGCGGCGGCGGCGTGACAACTTATGACCAGAACTCGAAACTCTAAAAGACTAGACTCTAAGACCAGCAACTAGACCGACGATGCAACCGCAAATTCAACAAAGCAAAACCCTAAAAAGATTATGCAAAGGCACAGATTGGTTCGAATATGATGAACTAACCCTAATTTTTTTTTGTGTGGCTTTTTCGTGGACTGTAGGTATGAAGAACAGACTCGATCTAAACTACGAAAAACTGTAAAATCTCACCGAGCAACCTGGAAATCTGATACCACTTGATAGAGGCGGAGGTGTCCCGTCTTTCGATGAGATGATGGATTTCGCTTTGGTGCAAGTCGACTTTGACGATCCGACTACGAACGTGCTAGGACGTCGCGCCTTAGCAATCGCTAAACCAACTCCGAGAGGTTATTGACCACGCCGGAGCACGATCAGCCTGACCACGAGGGTCTGTTTCCTGCGAGCAAACGAAGAACAAGCAAGAAACTGAGATTGCAATCTGGATATTGCGAATATAAGATGAAAGCTTTATTGATCAAGGTGGGGTTCTGTGACGTCTTTGTCTGGTCGTTGAACACAAACGAAGTACGCGAAGTTGCAGCTATGGCGAACTTTTAATCTAAACAAAACCCAAAGTCTAAACGATGCCCTAAGGACTGTATATATGGAGGAAGAGGGGGGAATTTCGTGGCCCTTGGTGGAGGGGTCAGAAATCAACCCTATCTCTTGTTTCCCCACACATACGGACTCTAAAAATAGCCTATACTTATGTATTTCGAAATTACATGGGCCTGGCCCAATAATAAGGTGACGCAGCACCTAAAATAGCCTCGGGACGAAATTTATGAAGTGGCATCTTGTATATTTCGTCCAAGGCTTCATGCACCCATTATGGTGGCTTCAAAGTCCCGAAATCATCACTTGTAACTCCGTTCTTGTTCCCCTTGCGCATGCCATCATCTCCATGCTTGTTCTTGCTCCAATGTTCATCCTTCTCCAAGCTAGGCCCTTCATTTGTAATCAAAACAAATGTATCCAATTTAGGCAGCATCATATTCTCATGAACATTAGAATCATTACCAAGAAACGAAAGTACCTGGTAATTTAGTTGGCGTGCACGGGCTCTAGTAATTGGTCCAGTATGTATAGCAGCAGGGGCTGTGGGTGTAACAATTGTATTGATGTCCTCATCAGCTTGTAGTTTGACTCGGATTCTGCTGCAACATCAGATTGTTTCGTCCGTAACTCAACGCTCCGAATGAATTTGAAGGTGAATCCAATTGGGATGGAAAGAGCACGAAATCTAGTTTCGAACTAAAAAAGAATCACCCAATTTGGAGTCTGTATGGAAAAGTTGTTGGCGTTTTGTGTCAGGTATGTCTGTGAAGTCCGAATCTGAATCCAGAACGTGAGAGACTTGGACTCTATCTTCTCTTGGCCCAAAAGTGACGTGAGAGGACTTTTTGAACACAACCTAAACATCTCCTTTTCCCTTATCTTCATATGTGGATTGTATAAATATCCCATACACCTGCAATTAGACAAAACACAAAAGTGTGTGAAGTATTTTTGTTCTGGATAACATAAATAGATTATTGAATAGTTCGATGTACAATTTTTGTGTGCGCATTATGTTATTGTATACCATGTGAGAAATAAATCGAATTTGGTTGTACTAAATACATGAGAAACAAATTCAATTGCTATATTTCCAAGTTGTTAAGCATGCTTGGTTTGGTTAACTATCTGATCTTCTATTAGGAGTATGTTATATTGTGCAATGTGGTGCTCAGTTAACGTTTGGTTCATTTGTTGTGGTGTTTAGTGAACTGCTTGGTTCATTTCTGCAATGCGACATTCAATTGTTGTGGCTGCATTCTCTTATTGTATTCCATGTGAGGAATAAATCGAATTTGGCTGCACTTAATACATGAGAAACATATACAAGTGCTATATTTCCTATTTCTTAATCATGCTTGGTTTGGATAAATGGGTTTTCCATGTGGCTTGAATTAATCTGATGAATCTGCAATGTGCTTATTTTTCATCAACATATTTTCTATACCACTATATAGTGTGCCAATAGCTTCAAATATTAGTCGTTGGATATGCCCATCCAACGGTCCAGAGATGGCATCCTTGTTTATGCAAATCCATCAACATATTTTTTATTCCTTTGCCCCATTTCCAATATAGAGAAGATATTTATGCACATCCTTGTTTTCAGGCCTTTCCAAAGAAGTTCACTAATGATTACCTTTCAAACCACCTCTATGGCCAGGAGGCACGGAAAGTTTTCATACAACACCCACGGTTCAATATTGAAGTGTTCCTGAAGAGGATGAAGGATGGACGGTCAATCATCCACAGGCACTGGCCTAAAGTTGCAAAGACCTTCAACATGAATGAAGGCTCAATATTCGCCTTCTGCTTCAGCAGTTTTCCAGATGAGATGCATATGTCTATGTACCGTCTATGAACTAATTTTGAAAGGTTCTAGATGTTGCATGTGAAACTTGGTGCTGGTGCAGTTGTGTAATGGGGTAGCTGAGTGCTGAAGCTATATCATGTTGTACTCGAATGTATTTCAATTATGAAATCCTGGTTCCTTAATATAGAAATGAAATATATTACGTGCTTAATTTGAATGTCAATTAGATTAATAAATGGATTATTCATAATAGGGCAATTAGCCTGCTAAGTGGCCAATTATCCTGCTAATTGGGTTTTCCTATTGCAAATGGTTACTAAGAAAACACCATGGGCGAAGACCTCAGGCAACGCACACAATTTCTAGGAATAAACTGTGTTGGATCAATGAACAATCGCACACGAATTTCTCTTGAAAATTGTTTGCATTGCGCTACCTTGCGCAAACGTTTTCCTTGGAGTGACTGTGTGGGATGTATATACAAACGGAAACGTTTAGCGGGGACTGACTGTGTGGGATGTACTTATGACCGGAAATGATTTTGCCTGTATAATTGTATTTTTTAGCACTACTGTACGTATAACCATATTTGGTCGCTCGCCGGTCGCACACGACCTCATTTTGCCGAGCGTGTGTGCTAGGAGGGCATATCCTGGACAGTTTCTGGATCGTCTGGGAAGGACCCCCCTATCGCAGTCACTCACTAGGTGATGGTTCTGAATGCCGTCGCGGAAAGGGGTTAAAAACTGTTTGTATAGCACCGGCGCGTACCAGTGCCTATTTTCTTGTATCTCGACTGGAATTGGCGGCTGAAGTCGGTAGTGCTGCAGTAGGACGTGTGGAAGTAGAGGATGTACATGGTTTTCATGATGAAGATCGACCTACAGAAAAATTAGTTCGCGCCAATGTTTGTCGACCCTGCACTTCACGTTTAGCTTTGCAAGCAAGATGGAATAAATGAGTGATATTATTATACTCCTTATACTCTGGAATGATCTAAATCTCTCTATTTAATCCACCCATAAAACATGCAAGCATAGCTTCATTATCCTCAACAATACCACATCTCATAATGAAAGTTTGTAATTCCTGATAATGTTCCTCTACAAAAAAATTCCTTGTTTTAAATGTTGTAGTTTTGGAGTAATTCACGTTGATAATATGGTGGAACCCAACGAGTACACATAGAAATTTTCAAAGCAGCCCAAGTAGTAGGGATATTATCATGATATAATACAATGTTCAGACCACCAAACAGAAGCAAAACTAGTGAAAGCAACAACAACACGTATATCCTCACGATAATGTAAGCATGTGAAATGTTGTTCAGTTTCTAACTCCCAAGTAAGATAGACATCAGGAATGTATCTACCCTCAAACGAGGGAATATTCAATTTTAGTTAGGAATATGGCCATAATCTCGTACCTGAGGTGGTGGTGCAACCGTCCCTTTGCGATTATATGCATGAGGATGACCTAGTGGTGGTGGTGCTGGTGGTTGCACGTAGTTCTGTTTTTTACCAACCTCATCCTCATAATAGTCCGCCTCCTCTGTAGTAGCAGCAAGAGCTACAAAAGCATCAACAGCAGTAGCAGTGGCACCAGAAGTTTGTCCTGGCTCAAGAGGAACACGCTTTGCTCGTCCTGCTGGATCACGACATGGAGGTGGTTGTTGAAGTTGTTGCAATGCTGCAATAGAGGCACCTGGTGGTTATGGTAGACGCACGAGTACTTCATCAAACTTGGCATCCAACTTGGTGTTAATTGTCTTCTAATGTCATCAATCCTCTGTAGTGCCTTTCCAAAGTTGGCCATCACATCTTGCACCTGTTCACTCAATATTTGTTGAAATTCATCATGCAGTTCCTTTTTTGTCATGTAGTCCCAGTCCAGATTTTGCGCTTGTGATCCTGTCATGGTTAGTAGTAAGAGAAACACACAAGAATATGTCCTTCGGACTACTAAGAGGATGTGGTGGAAAGTTACATATCCGTCAACTTAGTCACAAATTCTTATCAGTTCTTACTAAGCAGCAAACAGTGATCGGCTCCCGTTGTAGTCAAAACTCCTCAAAGCTTGGATAGAGTGATTGCCGGGTGGTGTCAAACGCACGTTGTAGACGCATGTGGAGCTGGGAAGGCTTATAATATGGTAGCAAAAAGGGTCAGCAATAATCAATTCAGAGATGCAAAGTTGAATAAACACTCAACGATGGTACTATGCTGGTCCTAGGCTAGACTGTGCTAGAGACGCGAGCCTAGAACACTAACAATATCACGGCGCTGCATGTAAACAAAGGAGTACACTTTGAATATATTTTTCATTTTTTCATTTTTTTGAGCTCTTTTTTGCAGAAAATCACTATAATGGCGAGTGTCTCAATACTCTTCCTAGGTTAAAATAATAGGATAGGCACGAAATTTTTTGACTTAATATTTTTTTCGTCTGCCCGGCCCAAAATTGGAAATTGCTCAAATAAACTTTCTATAATGGCTACTGTCTCAAAGTGCTTGGGAACACCTAAAAATAGGATAGCCACAATTTTTGACAAGTGCATTTTTGGAAAATTTTGGGCCTAAACGGAGGGTGGTTTCTGGACTCCCTTTTTTTGGAAACCAACCTCTTCTACGGATGGCAAAAGATTGATGGAATCTGAAACCTACTCAAACAAAGAAAAATGAATCTGGAAATCGATGGATCTTGAAAGCAAACCCAATATGAGATGGACTCGGCGCGGGGTGGTATATGGACTCGGAGCGGTGGTGGTATATGGACTTAGAGCGGTGGTGGTATATGGACTCGGAGCGGTGGTGGTATATGGACTAAGAGAAGTAGTGGATAAGCGGTGGTGGTATATGGTAGGGGCGATGATGATGGTGTGGTGGCGGCGTGACAACTTGTGAACAGAACTCTAAACTCTAAAGAACTAGACGCTAAGACCAGCAACTTGACATGACGATGCAACCGCAAATTCAACAAAGCAAAATACTGAAAATATTATGCGAAGGCTCATATTGGTTCTGGTATGATGAACTAACCCTAGTTTTTTGTGGCTTTTTTGTGGACTATAGGTAAGGAGAATAGATGCGATCTAAACTACGAAAAATTAGAAAAGCTCACCAAGCAACCTAGAAATCTGATACCACTTGATAGAGGAAAAGGTGTCCCGTCTTTTGATGAGATGGTGATTAGCGTTTTTTGAGGAGTAGACTTTGATGATCCGACTATGAACGTGCGAGGATGTCGCGCCTTAGCAATCGCTAAACCAACTCCGAGAGGTTGTTGACCATGCCGAAGCATGATGAACCTGACCACGAGGGTGTATTTCCTACAAGCAAATGTAGAACAAGCAAGAAACTGAGATTGCAATCTGGATATTGCGAATATAAGAGGAAAGTTTAATTGACGAAGGTGGGGTTCTGTGACGTCTTGGTCTAGCCGTTGAAAACAAATGAAGTACGCGAAGTTGCAGCTATGGAGAACTTTAATCTAAAAAACACAAAGTCTAAACGATGCCCTAAGGGTTGTATATATGAAGGAGTAGGGGGGAATTTTGTGACCCCTTGGCGGAGGGGTCCGAAACCAACACTTAACTCTGATTCCCCACACAACGGACTCTAAAAACAACCTATAGTGAAGTATTTTAAAATTACATGGGCCTGACCCAATAATAAGGTGACGCAGCAGCTATAATATCCTCTGGACAAAATTTCTGAAGTAGCATCTTGTATATTTTGTCCAAGCCTTCATGCACTCATTATGGTGGCTTCAAAGTTGTGAAATCATCACTTGAAACTACGTTCTTGTTTCCCTTGTGCATGCCATCAACTCCATGCTTATTCTGGCTCCAATGTTTCTAGTCCAAGCTAGACCTTCATCTGGAAGCAAAACTAATGTATCCAGTTTAGGCAGCAGCATATGCTCACGAACATTAGAATTATTAGCAAGAAATAAAAGTACCTGGTAATTTAATTGGCGTGCGTGACCTCTCGTAATTGGTCCAGTATGTATAGTAGTAGGGGTTGTGGGTGTAACAATGGTATTGATTTCCTCATCAGAAACATATTAAAAGTCATGCAAGACTGAACCATAGACATGCTAGATGGGTTGAATTCATTGAGATTTTCCCTTATGTCATAAAACACAAGAAGGGTAAAGAAAATGTTAATGCTGATGCATTATCTCCTTGTTATACTGTGCTTTCAGAATTTGACTTTAAAGTATTTGGTTCGGAGACCATCAAAGATCAATATGTGCATGATGCAGAATTTAAAGATGTATTGTAGAATTGTAAAGAAGGGAGAACATGGAACAAGTTCGTCGTTAATGATGGATTTGTGTTTCGTGCGAAAAAGCTATGCATTCCAGCTAGGTCTGTTCGTCTTTTGTTATTGCAGGAGGCGCATGGAGGAGGATTAACGGGACACTTTGGCGTTAATAAGATAGAGGACCTACTTGCTACACATTTCTTTTGGCCAAAAATGAGATGGGATGGTGAGCGGTTTGTTGCTCGCTGCACTACATGTCAAAAAACTAAGTCATGACTCAATCCTCATGGTTTATATATGCATTTGCCTATACCTAGTGTTCCATGGGAGATATATCTCTGGACTTTGTTTTAGGTTTACCTCGAACAAGGAAGGGGAAGGATATCATATTTGTGGTCGGGGATAGATTTTGTAAAATGGCACACTTCATACCATGTCATAAAAGTGATGATGCTACTAATGTTGCTGATTTGTTCTTTCGTGAAATTATTCACTTGCATGGTGTGCCAAATACAATTGTTTCAGATCATGATACTAAGTTTCTTAGCCACCTTTGGAGATGTTTACGGCCTAAGTTGGGGACTAAACTTCTTTTTAATACTACATGTCGCCCAAACTGATGGACAAACTGAAGTAGTCAATAGAACATGTCTACTATGCTTAGGGCTATTTTGAAGAATAAGCTTAAATTGTGGGAAGAATGCTTGCCTCATATTGAATTTGCTTATAATCATTCGTTGCATTCTACTACTAAGTTGTGCCCTTTTGAGATTGTCTATGGTTTCCTACCTCGTGCACCCACTGATTTGTTGCCCCTTCCATCTTCGGAGAAGGTTAATTGTGATGCTAAACAACATGCTAAATTGATCTTAAAAATGCATGAGTTAACTAAGGAAAACATTGAGTGTATGAATGCTAAATATAAACTTGCTGGAGATAAGGGTAGAAAACATGTTGTCTTTGCACCTGGAGATCTTGTTTGGTTACATTTGCGTAAGGATAGGTTTCCTTATTTGTGCAAATTTATGCTAATGCCACGTGCTGATGGTCCTTTTAAGGTGTTAGAGAAAATAAATGATATAATGCATACAATCTTGAGTTGCCTGCATATTTTGGGGTTAGTCCCGCTTTTAATATTGCAGATTTGAAGTCGTATTTGGGTTGTGAATATGAGCTTCTGTCGAGGACGACTTCAATTCAAGAAGGGGAGGATGATGAGGACATCAATACTACAGTTAAACCCACGATCCCTGTAGCTACATATACTGGACCAATTACTAGAGCAAGGGGAACAAGAACGGAGTTTCAAGTGATGATTTTAGAACTTTGAAGCCACCATAATGAGTGCATGAAGAATTGGACGAAATATACAAGATGCTACTTTGTAAATTTTGTCCAGAGGCTATTATAGGTGTTGCGTCACCTTATTATTTGATGAGGACATCAATACAATTGTTACACCCACAGCCCCTGCTGCTATACATACTGGACCAATTACTAGAGCTCGTGCACGCCAACTAAATTACCAGGTACTTTTGTTTCTTGGTAATGATTCTAATGTTCATGAGAATATGATGCTGCCTAAATTGGATACATTTGTTTTGCTTATAAATGAAGGGCCTAGCTTGGAGAAGGAAAGAACATTGGAGCAAGAACAAGAACGGAGTTACAAGTGATGATTTCAGGACTTTGAAGCCACCATAATGGGTGCATGAAGCCTTGGACGAAATATACAAGATGCTACTTCATAAATTTCGTCCCGACGCTATTTTTAGGTGCTGCGTCACCTTATTATTGGGCCAGGCCCATGTAATTTCGAAATACATAAGTATAGGCTATTTTTAGAGTCCATATGTGTGGGGAAACAAGAGATAGGGTTGATTTCGGACCCCTCCACCAAGGGCCACGAAATTCCCCCCCCCCCTCTTCCTCCATATATACAGCCCTTAGGGCATCGTTTAGACTTTGGGTTTTGTTTAGATTAAAAGTTCGCCATAACTGCAACTTCGCGTACTTCGTTTGTGTTCAACGACCAGACAAAGGCGTCATGGAACCCCACCTTGATCAATAAAGCTTTCATCTTATATTCGCAATATCCAGATTGCAATCTCAGTTTCTTGCTTGTTCTTCGTTTGCTCACAGGAAACAGACCCTCGTGGTCAGGTTGATCATGCTCCGGCGTGGTCAATAACCTCTCGGAGTTGGTTTAGCGATTGCTAAGGCGCGACGTCCTCGCACGTTCGTAGTCGGATCGTCAAAGTCGACTGCCACCAAAGCGATATCCATCATCTCATCGAAAGACGGGACACCTTTGCCTCTATCAAGTGGTATCAGATTTCCAGGTTGCTCGGTGAGATTTTACAGTTTTTCGTAGTTTAGATCGAGTCTGTTCTTCATACCTATAGTCCACAAAAAAGCCACAAAAAAATTAGGGTTAGTTCATCATATCCGAACCAATCTGAGCCTTTGCATAATCTTTTTAGGGTTTTGCTTTGTTTAATTTGCGGTTGCATCGTCGGTCTAGTTGCTGGTCTTAGAGTCTAGTCTTTTAGAGTTTCGAGTTCTGGTCATAAGTTGTCACGCCGCCGCCGCACCATCATCATCGCCCCTGCCATCTACCACCACCGCTCCGAATTCGTATCCATATACCACCACCAATCCGTCCCCATATACCACCACCGATCCATATCCATATACTACCACCGCTACCACCACCGCTGCCATATACCACCACCATATATCCACCACCAATCCGAGTTCCTTGCTTATTAGGTTTGTTTTCGGGATCCATCTAGATTCCGATTCGTGTTTCCTTGCCGGAGTCGGGTAGCCACGCTCCGTTTAGGCCCAAAATTTTTAGGTGTTTCTGAGTGTTTTGAGACAGGTGCCATTATAGGAAGTTTTTTTTGACCCGTTTCCAGTTTTTGGGTCCGGGCAGTCGAAAAAAAAAATTTGTCGAAAAATTTCGTGCCCATCCTGTCAGTTTGAGCTAGGAAGAGTTTTGAGATACTCGCCATTATAGTGATTTTTCGCAAAAAAAAGCAGCGCAAAAAAAAAAGAGCGCAAAAAAAAAGAGCGAAAAAAAAATTCAGAGTGTGCTTTTCCCTTGTTTACGTGCCGCGCCGTGATTTTGTTGGTGTTCTAGGCTCGCGTCTCTAGCACAGTCTAGCCTAGGGCCAGCACAGTACCGTCGTTGAGCGTTTATTCAACTTTGCATCTCTGAATTGATTATTGCTGACCCTTTTTGCTACCATAGTATAAGCCTTCCCAGCTCCGCATACATCTACGTCGTGCGTTTGACTCTCCCTGGTAATCGCTCTATCCAAGCTTTGAGAGTTGTGACTACAACGGTTGCCGATCACCGCCTGTTGCTGGGTAAGAACTGGTAAGAATTTGAGTTTTGCTTGACGGATTTGTGACACCCACCACCACCACTTGTTCGTAGTCTGTAGGATCATATTCTTGTGTGTTTCTATTGCTGCTAACCATGCCAGGATCACAAGCCAACGAGATTGACTGGGAGAATTTATCGAACAAGGAGCTTCGTGATAAGTTTCAGCAAATGATGACTGAACAGGTGCAAGATGTGCTGAACAATTTTGAAGAGGCCATGGAGAAGATCACTGGCCTTGAGAAGACGTTCGAAACAAAGCTCGATAACAGATTTAATGAATTGCTCGCGCGTCTTCCACCACCACCACCCGCTGCACCTAACGCACCTCTCCAACAACAACAACAACGACTACCTCCACGTCGCGAAATAGACCTTCGCCGAGCGAGCCGTGTTCCTCTTGCGTTTGGCCAAACTGTTGGTGCTGCTGTTGATACTTCTGTGGCTCCTGCTACTGCTGTTGCTGGTACCCAGGAGGATGATGAGTATGCGGGCGATTATGAGGATGAGGTTGATCAAAATCAACACTACGTGCAACCACCTGTACCACCACCAGCAGGTCGACCTCAGGTATATATTCGTAATGGTAGGCCTGCACCACCACCTCAAGTACGAGATGATGTCCATATTCCTAAACTGAAATTGAATATTCCACCATTTGAGGGTAGATATGTTCCTGATATATATCTTACTTGGGAGTTAGAAACTGAACAACGATTTACATGTTTACAATATCCTGAGGAGAGACGAGTTGCTGCTGCCGTTTGTGCTTTCACTAGTTTTGCATGTGTATGGTGGTCTGAACATTGTAGATTATATCCTATTCCAACTACTTGGGCTGCTTTGAAAACTGCTATGCGTACGCGTTGGGTTCCACCATATTATCAACGTGAATTGCTTCAAAAATTGCAGCGTTTAAGACAAGGAAAAAATTCTGTAGAAGAATATTATCAGGAATTACAAACTGGCATGATTAGATGTGGTATTGTTGAGGAGAATGAAGCTATGCTTGCACGTTTTCTGGGTGGATTAAATAGAGAGATTCAGACCATTCTAGACTATAAGGAGTATACTAATATCACTCGTTTATTCCATCTTGCTTGTAAAGCTGAACGTGAAGTGCAGGATCGACAAGCATTGGGGCGAACTAACTTTTCTGCAGGCCGACCTTCATCATGGACACCACGTGCATCTTCTACTTCAACTGCACCAGCACCTCCATCAGGTGCCACCTCCAGCCGTGATACAAGAAAACAGGCACAACCACCATTATCTGCCAAGAGAGCACCTGCGGGGCCTACACAGCGTTCTTCTTCTTCCATAGCATCAACAGGGCACACAAGTGATATTATTTGTCGTCGTTGTAAGGGAGGAGGTCATTATGCGAGAGAATGCAAATCTCCGCGTGTGATGATTGCTACCGCGGATGGTGGATATGAGTCCGCTAGTGACTATGATGAGGAGACTTTGGCTCTTATTACACGTGAAGAACATGGTGGAGATGATTCTGATAATGAGACGCAATACATGGCTCCTGAAGACGCTGACAGGTATGAATGTTTAGTTGCTCAACGTGTTTTGAGTGTGCAGATCACACAAGCTGAGCAAAACCAGAGGCACAATTTGTTCCATACCAAGGGAGTTGTGAAGGAACGTTCTGTGTGCGTCATCATAGACGGAGGGAGCTGCAACAACTTGGCTAGCATGGAGATGGTCGAGAAGCTTTCTCTCACCACAAGACCACATCCACATCCTTACTACATCCAATGGTTCAACAACAGCGGCAAGGTTAAGGTAACACGTACTGTTCGTGTGCATTTTAGTATATCTACATATGCTGATTATGTTGATTGTGATGTGGTACCTATGCAAGCATGTTCCTTATTACTTGGTAGACCATGGCAATTTGATAAAAATTCTGTACACCATGGTAGAAACAATCACTATACTCTTGTTCATAAGGATAAAAATATTACTTTGCTTCCTATGACTCCTGATTCCATTTTGAAAGATGATATTAATAGAGCTAATAAAGCAAAACAAGAGACGAATAAGAGTGAAAATCAGATTGTGGCAAAAGAATTTGAGCAACAAATGAAGCCTAATAATAAACCATCTAGTGTTGCTTCTGAAATTAAATTGAAAAGTGCATGTTTATTTGCCACCAAATCTGATATTGATGAGCTAGATTTCAGCAAATCTGTTTGCTATGCTTTTGTGTGCAAAGAGGTATTATTTTCATTCGAGGACGTGCCTTCCTCTTTGCCACCGGGATTACCGCCTATTCGAGGGATTGAGCATCAGATTGACTTAATTCCCGGTGCTTCACTGCCAAACCATGCACCATACCGTACCAATCCAGAGGAGACGAAGGAGATTATGCGTCAAGTACAAGAGCTTCTCGATAAAGGTTATATACGCGAATCCCTTAGTCCTTGTGCTGTTCCTATTATTCTAGTGCCGAAAAAGGATGGTACATCACGTATGTGTGTTGATTGTAGAGGCATTAATAATAGTACTATTCGTTATCGTCATCCTATTCCTAGGCTAGATGATATGCTTGATGAATTGAGTGGCTCTACAATATTCTCCAAAGTTGATTTGCGTAGTGGATACCATCAAATTCGTATGAAATTGGGAGATGAATGGAAAACAGCATTCAAAACTAAGTTTGGATTATATGAGTGGTTAGTCATGCCTTTTGGGTTAACTAATGCACCTAGTACTTTCATGAGATTAATGAACGAAGTTTTACGTGCTTTCATTGGACGATTTGTGGTAGTTTACTTTGATGACATATTGATTTATAGCAGATCTTTGGAAGAACATTTGGAACATTTACGTGCTGTTTTTATTGCTCTACGTGATGCACGTTTGTTTGGTAACCTTGGGAAGTGCACCTTTTGCACCGACCGAGTATCTTTTCTTGGCTATGTTGTTACTCCACAGGGAATTGAAGTTGATAAAGCCAAGATTGAAGCTATTGAGAGTTGGCCGCAACCCAAAACGGTCACACAAGTGAGGAGTTTTCTTGGCCTCGCTGGATTCTATAGGCGTTTTGTGAGAGATTTCAGCACCATTGCTGCACCTCTCAACGAGCTTACAAAGAAAGATGTGCCTTTTCTTTGGGGTACCGCACAGGAAGAAGCCTTCACGGTATTGACAGATAAGTTGACACATGCTCCTTTACTCCAACTTCCTGATTTTAATAAGACTTTTGAGCTTGAATGTGATGCTAGTGGAATTGGATTAGGAGGTGTGTTATTACAAGATGGCAAACCTATTGCATACTTTTCTGAAAAATTGAGTGGGCCTATTCTGAATTATTCTACTTATGATAAAGAATTATATGCTTTTGTTCCGACTTTAGAAACATGGCAACATTATTTATGGCCCAAAGAATTTGTTATACATTCTGATCATGAATCTTTGAAACATATTAGAAGTCAACCTAAACTGAATCGTAGACATGCTAAATGGGTTGGATTCATTGAGACTTTCCCTTATGTCATTAAACACAAGAAGGGTAAAGAAAATGTTATTGGTGATGCATTGTCTCGTAGCTATACTATGCTTTCACAACTTGACTTCAAAATATTTGGTTTGATCAATATGTGCATGATGCTGATTTTAAAGATGTAATGCAGAATTGTAAAGAAGGAAGAATGTGGAACAAGTTTGTTGTTAACGATGGATTTGTGTTTCGTGCTAACAAGCTATGCATTCCAGCTAGCTCCGTTCGTCTTTTGTTGTTGCAGGAGGCGCATGGAGGAGGATTAATGGGACACTTTGGCGTGAAGAAGACGGAGGACGTACTTGCTACACATTTCTTTTGGCCAAAGATGAGACGGGATGTTGAGCGTTTTATTGCTCGCTGCACTACATGTCAAAAAGCTAAGTCACGACTCAATCCTCATGGTTTATATATGCCTTTGCCTGTACCTAGTGTTCCTTGGGAGGATATATCTATGGACTTTGTTTTAGGTTTACCTCGAACAAAGAAGGGGAGGGATAGCATATTTGTTGTCGTGGATAGATTCTTGAAAATGGCACACTTTATACCATGTCATAAAAGCGATGATGCTGGTAATGTTGCTGATTTGTTCTTTCGTGAAATTATTCGCTTGCATGGTGTGCCAAATACTATTGTTTCAGATCGTGATACTAAATTTCTTAGCCACTTTTGGAGATGTTTATGGGCTAAGTTGGGGACTAAACTGCTTTTTAGTACTACTTGTCACCCCCAAACTGATGGACAAACTGAAGTAGTCAATAGAACGTTGTCTACTATGCTTAGGGCTGTTTTGAAGAATAATAAGAAAATGTGGGAGGAATGCTTGCCTCATATTGAATTTGCTTATAATCGTTCATTGCATTCTACTACTAAGATGTGCCCTTTTGAAGTTGTGTATGGTTTCCTACCTCGTGCACCTATTGATTTGTTGCCTCTTCCATCTTCGGAGAAGGTTAATTTTGATGCTAAACAACGTGCTGAATTGATTTTAAAAATGCATGAGTTAACTAAGGAAAACATTGAGCGCATGAATGCTAAATATAAACTTGCTGGAGATAAGGGTAGAAAACATGGTTGTGTTTGCACCTGGAGATCTTGTTTGGTTACATTTGCGTAAGGATAGATTTCCTGATTTGCGCAAATCAAAGTTAATGCCACGTGCTGATGGTCCCTTTAAGGTGTTAGAGAAAATAAATGATAATGCATATAAACTTGAGCTGCCTGCAGATTTTGGGGTTAGTCCCACTTTTAACATTGCAGATTTGAAGCCTTATTTGGGTGAGGAAGATGAACTTCCGTCGAGGACGACTTCATTTCAAGAAGGGGAGGATGATGAGGACATCAATAAAATTGTTACATCCACAACCCCTGCTGCTATACATACTGGACCAATTACTAGAGCTCGGGCACGCCAACTAAATTACCAGGTACTTTCGTTTCTTGGTAATGATTCTAATGTTCATGAGAATATGATGCTGCCTAAATTGGATACATTTGTTTTGCTTACAAATGAAGGGCCTAGCTTGGAGAAGGATGAACATTGGAGCAAGAACAAGCATGTAGATGATGGCATGCGCAAGGGGAACAAGAACGGAGTTACAAGTGATGATTTCAGGACTTTGAAGCCACCATAATGGGTGCATGAAGCCTTGGACGAAATATACAAGATGCCACTTCATAAATTTCGTCCCGAGGCTATTTTAGGTGCTGCGTCACCTTATTATTGGGCCAGGCCCATGTAATTTCGAAATACATAAGTATAGGCTGATGAGGACATGACTACCTTGGATATGACCAAAAATATTGCATATATGCATATTTGTCAGGTGTATGGGACATTTGTACAATCCACATATGAAGATAAGGAAGAAAGAGATGTTTATTTGCTGTCCAAAAAGTTCTTTCACGTCACTTTTGGCCCAAGAGAAGATAGAGTCCAAGTCTCTCACGTTCTGGATTCAGATTCGGACTGCACAGACATACCTGACTCAAAACACACACAAGTTTTTCATACGGACTCCGAATAGGGTGATTCTTTTTTTGTTGGAAACTAGATTTCGTTCGCTTTCCAACCCAATTGGAATCACCTTCAAATTCATCCGGAGCGTTGAGTTGTGGATGAAACAATCTGATGCTGCAGCAGAATCCGACTCAAACTACAAGTCCAAAGGTGTTACATCACCTCCACTTGGGCCCATTGGCCTTGTACGACCTAGATTTAGTTTTAGGCTGCCTTGGGACGTCCTCCCACCTCCTTGGCCGCCACCCCTTGCTCCTATATAAGTAGATCCATCTAGTAGCTTTTCCTTGGGATTTGTTTAGTTAAAAGTTAGCCACTGCAACTTCGTGTACTTCGTTTGTGTCCAACGACCAGACCAAGACCGCTTCCGGATCCCCACCATTATCAATACCTCATATATATTTGCAATATTCAGATTGCTTTATCATATTCTTGCTCGTTCTTCGATTGCTTGCAGGAATAGACCTTCGTGGTCAGGCTGACCGTGCTTCCGGCAGCGTCAGTAACCTCAGGAGATTGGTTTAGCGATTGCTAAGGCGCAACGTCGTGCACGTTTGTAGTCGGATCGTCAAAGTCATCTTCACCAAATCGATAGTTATCATCTCATCGAAAGATCGGGACACCCCCGCCTCTATCAAGAAGGGGAGGATGATGAGGACATGACTACCTTGGATATGACCAAAAATATTGCATATATGCATATTTGTCAGGTGTATGGGACATTTGTACAATCCACATATGAAGATAAGGAAGAAAGAGATGTTTATTTGCTGTCCAAAAAGTTCTTTCACGTCACTTTTGGCCCAAGAGAAGATAAGAGTCCAAGTCTCTCACGTTCTGGATTCAGATTCGGACTGCACAGACATACCTGACTCAAAACGCACACAAGTTTTTCATACGGACTCCGAATTGGGAGATTCTTTTTTTGTTGGAAACTAGATTTCGTTTGCTTTCCAACCCAATTGGAATCACCTTCAAATTCATCCGGAGCGTTGAGTTGTGGATGAAACAATCTGATGCTGCAGCAGAATCCGACTCAAACTACAAGTCCAAAGGTGTTACATCACCTCCACTTGGGCCCATTGGCCTTGTACGACCTAGATTTAGTTTTAGGCTGCCTTGGGACGTCCTCCCACCTCCTTGGCCGCCACCCCTTGCTCCTATATAAGTAGATCCATCTAGTAGCTTTTCCTTGGGATTTGTTTAGTTAAAAGTTAGCCACTGCAACTTCGTGTACTTCGTTTGTGTCCAACGACCAGACCAAGACCGCTTCCGGATCCCCACCATTATCAATACCTCATATATATTTGCAATATTCAGATTGCTTTATCATATTCTTGCTCGTTCTTCGATTGCTTGCAGGAATAGACCTTCGTGGTCAGGCTGACCGTGCTTCCGGCAGCGTCAGTAACCTCAGGAGATTGGTTTAGCGATTGCTAAGGCGTAACGTCGTGCACGTTTGTAGTCGGATCGTCAAAGTCATCTTCACCAAATCGATAGTTATCATCTCATCGAAAGATCGGGACACCCCCGCCTCTATCAAGAAGGGGAGGATGATGAGGACATGACTACCTTGGATATGACCAAAAATATTGCATATATGCATATTTGTCAGGTGTATGGGACATTTGTACAATCCACATATGAAGATAAGGAAGAAAGAGATGTTTATTTGCTGTCCAAAAAGTTTTTTCACGTCACTTTTGGCCCAAGAGAAGATAGAGTCCAAGTCTCTCACGTTCTGGATTCAGATTCGGACTGCACAGACATACCTGACTCAAAACGCACACAAGTTTTTCATACGGACTCCGAATTGGGTGATTCTTTTTTTGTTGGAAACTAGATTTCGTTCGCTTTCCAACCCAATTGGAATCACCTTCAAATTCATCCGGAGCGTTGAGTTGTGGATGAAACAATCTGATGCTGCAGCAGAATCCGACTCAAACTACAAGTCCAAAGGTGTTACATCACCTCCACTTGGGCCCATTGGCCTTGTACGACCTAGATTTAGTTTTAGGCTGCCTTGGGACGTCCTCCCACCTCCTTGGCCGCCACCCTTGCTCCTATATAAGTAGATCCATCTAGTAGCTTTTCCTTGGGATTTGTTTAGTTAAAAGTTAGCCACTGCAACTTCGTGTACTTCGTTTGTGTCCAACGACCAGACCAAGACCGCTTCCGGATCCCCACCATTATCAATACCTCATATATATTTGCAATATTCAGATTGCTTTATCATATTCTTGCTCGTTCTTCGATTGCTTGCAGGAATAGACCTTCGTGGTCAGGCTGACCGTGCTTCCGGCAGCGTCAGTAACCTCAGGAGATTGGTTTAGCGATTGCTAAGGCACAACGTCGTGCACGTTTGTAGTCGGATCGTCAAAGTCATCTTCATCAAATCGATAGTTATCATCTCATCGAAAGATCGGGACACCCCCGCCTCTATCAAGTGGTATCAGTTTTCAGGTTGCTCGGTGAGATTTTACAGTTTTTCATAGTTTAGATCGCATCTGTCATTCATACATATAGTCCATGAAAAAGCCACAAAAAAAAGTTAGATCTGTTCATCCTTTATCCAAGCCAGTCTGAGCCTTTGCAATTTTCTATTCATTGCTTGCATAGTTGAATTATCGGTTGCATCGTCGTGTCAGTTGCTGGTCTTAGTGTCTAGTTCCTTTAGAGTTTCGAGTTCTGTTCACATTAGTCACGCCGCCGCTGCATCATTATCCCTTCCGCCGTCCACCATCCCATCTATTAATTTCCACCACGTGCTACGCACTGTTCATTGTCATAATCATAGTTGAGGTCATTCACATCTTCGCCTGATCCAATCTGCATCTTATCTAGTTTGTCTTGGAAAGAGGGAGAAAAAAAAAGAGAGAGAGAAAAAGTCAGAGAAAAAAAAGAAAGGAAAAGAAAAAAAAGTGTGAGAAAAAAAAGAGAAGAGAAAAAAAAATTGGATCTATCTAGAATCAATCTCGTACCTGAATTCGGATTGGAATCTGTTTTGCGCACTGTTCAGTAAAACAGGTGTATCTTCCTCATACGAAGTCAGTTTTGGCTCCGTGAGTACTCAAATTGAAGATAGCGATGAGCCGCATCTAAATAGTTGCAGAAGCTAGTTCAATATTTGACACCTCAAAATTGGCTTCTAAATAGGTCTTTTTGCCTTCCGAAGTTCGTGAACACAACTTGTTCCAATTTTTCAGGCCAGTTTTAGAATTCTTTGACTCCTCATATCAACTCGGAATTGAGTGATTCTTTTTGCATTGGAAAGCTTGAGTTAGTAGCATTGTTTGAAAGAATTTATCAGAAAATTGTCTCAAACTTTTCAAGAGGAAAGTTGGAGAGAGAGTTGTTGTATATCCTGCTTGGCAGTTGTTTTTCATCATTATCTTCACTGCCGTTGTGATCTTCACTTATATCTTGCTGTCAAGAGCTACTTAGTATCCTTCATTGATGCTAGTTGTGGTACGCCGTGACCTCATTAGTGTTCTAGGCTCGCGTCTCTAGTGCGGTCTAGCCTAGGACCAGCACAGTACCGTCGTTGAGCGTTTATTCAACATTGCATCTTTGAATTGATTATTGCTAATCTTTTGCTACCATATATAGCCAACCCAGCTCCACATATTTCTACACCGTGTATACGTACGCTCCCCTGGCAATCGCTTTACGCAATATTCGGAGTTACTTGACACCGCTGGTTGCCGATCACCGCCTGCTGCATGGTAAGAACTTGTAAGACATTGATATTTGCTTTACTGTGAGCGTTTTACCACCACATCCTAGTAGTTATAGGAACATTATTTTTGGGTTTTGTTTCTTGTTCTACTAATCATGACAGGATCCAGAGTCAATTCATGGGCTTTGTCGATCGCGGGAGACGTGCCACCACCTTTGCAAATACCACAACCGTCACGAGAGGTGCACAAACATCCAAATGCACATGATCAGGTTAATGTATCTATACCACCATTTAATGGTCGTTTTAAACCTGCTTTATATATTGAATGGGAGTTCGACATAAAAAATATATTTGCTTCCCATAATTTCGATGAACATAAAGAGGTTAAGGTTGCGGTTGGTTCTTTCACTGGTTATGCTTTGGTTTGGTGGAGTGAATATTGTCGGTTACACCCTGATTATATACCTACTACTTGGGATGATTTGAGACTTATCCAGAACAAAAATACTTCACACACTTTTGTGTTTTGTCTAATTGCAGGTGTATGGGACATTTGTACAATCCACATATGAAGATAAGGAAGAAAGAGATGTTTATTTTCTGTCCAAAAAGTTCTCTCACGTCACGTTTGGCCCAAGAGAAGATTGAGTCCAAGTCTCTCACGTTCTGGATTCAGATTCAGACTGCACAGACACACCTGACTCAAAACGCACACAAGTTTTTCATACGGACTCCGAATTGGGTGATTCTTTTTTTGTTGGAAACTAGATTTCGTGCACTTTCCAACCCAATTGGAATCACCTTCAAATTCATCCGGAGCGTTGAGTTGTGGATGAAACAATCTGATGCTGCAGCAGAATCCGACTCAAACTACAAGTCCAAAGGTGTTACATCACCTCCACTTGGGCCCATTGGCCTTGTACGACCTAGATTTAGTTTTAGGCTGCCTTGGGACGTCCTCCCACCTCCTTGGCCGCCACCCCTTGCTCCTATATAAGTAGATCCATCTAGTAGCTTTTCCTTGGGATTTGTTTAGTTAAAAGTTAGCCATTGCAACTTCGTGTACTTCGTTTGTGTCCAACGACCAGACCAAGACCGCTTACGGATCCCCACCTTTATCAATACTTCATATATACTCGCAATATTCAGATTGCTTTTATCATATTCTTGCTTGTTCTTCGATTGCTTGCAGGAATAGACCTTCGTGGTCAGGTTGATTGTGCTCCGGCGTGGTCAATAACCTCTCGGAGTTGGTTTAGCGATTGCTAAGGCGCAACGTCATGCACGTTTGTAGTCGGATCGTCAAAGTCGTCTCCACCAAATCGATAGTTATCATCTCATCGAAGATCGGGACACCCCGCCTCTATCACAAGCATTCCTCCCACATTTTCTTATTATTCTTCAAAACAGCCCTAAGCATAGTAGACAACGTTCTATTGACTACTTCAGTTTGTCCATCAGTTTGGGGGTGACAAGTAGTACTAAAAAGCAGTTTAGTCCCCAACTTAGCCCATAAACATCTCCAAAAGTGGCTAAGAAATTTAGTATCACGATCTGAAACAATAGTATTTGGCACACCATGCAAGCGAATAATTTCACGAAAGAACAAATCAGCAACATTAACAGCATCATCGCTTTTATGACATGGTATAAAGTGTGCCATTTTCGAGAATCTATCCACGACAACAAATATGCTATCCCTCCCCTTCTTTGTTCGAGGTAAACCTAAAACAAAGTCCATAGATATATCCTCCCAAGGAACACTAGGTACAGGCAAAGGCATATATAAACCATGAGGATTGAGTCGTGATAGAGGCGGAGGTGTCCCGTCTTTCGATGAGATGATGGATATCGCTTTGGTGGAAGTTGACTTTGACGATCCGACTACGAACGTGCAAGGACGTCGCGCCTTAGCAATCGCTAAACCAACTCCGAGAGGTTATTGACCACGCCGGAGCACGATCAACCTGACCACGAGGGTCTGTTTCCTGCGAGCAAACGAAGAACAAGCAAGAAACTAAGATTGCAATCTGGATATTGCGAATATAAGATGAAAGCTTTATTGATCAAGGTGGGGTTCTGTGACGCCTTTGTCTGGTCGTTGAACACAAACGAAGTACGCGAAGTTGCAGCTATGGCGAACTTTTAATCTAAACAAAACCCAAAGTCTAAACGATGCCCTAAGGGCTGTATATATGGAGGAAGAGGGGGGAATTTCGTGGCCCTTGGTGGAGGGGTCCGAAATCAACCCTATCTCTTGTTTCCCCACACATACGGACTCTATAAATAGCCTATACTTATGTATTTCGAAATTACATGGGCCTGGCCCAATAATAAGGTGACGCAGCACCTAAAATAGCCTCGGGACGAAATTTATGAAGTGGCATCTTGTATATTTCGTCCAAGGCTTCATGCACCCATTATGGTGGCTTCAAAGTCCTAAAATCATCACTTGTAACTCCGTTCTTGTTCCCCTTGCGCATGCCATCATCTCCATGCTTGTTCTTGCTCCAATGTTCATCCTTCTCCAAGCTAGGCCCTTCATTTGTAAGCAAAACAAATGTATCCAATTTAGGCAGCATCATATTCTCATGAACATTAGAATCATTACCAAGAAACGAAAGTACCTGGTAATTTAGTTGGCGTGCACGAGCTCTAGTAATTGGTCCAGTATGTATAGCAGCAGGGGCTGTGGGTATAACAATTGTGATGAGGACATGACTACCTTGGATATGATCAAAAATATTGCATATATGCATATTTGTCAGGTGATTTCTAGTGCAAACTATTCAATAATCTATTTATGTTATGCAGAACAAAAATACTTCACACACTTTTGTGTTTTGTCTAATTGCAGGTGTATGGGACATTTGTCATAAGTAGAATAATTCAGACTAGGCCCACTCAATTTTTCAGAAAAGTATTTGTGATGTGATCAAACAACTGAAATACCAACAATTTTGAGTGCACCCATTGAATTAACTATTGATGCAAAAGAACCAATGTTTAATCATTTTGATATGACCTCTAATCTTGGTGATGATTCTGTGTTGAATGACTTATTGCATGTTTGCTTATTTAAGCATGTTGTAGCATGTAAATTTGATGCAAGTAAGGTTTATTCACCAATGTTGGGATGGTTTAATGATGAACATTGTCAATCTTTTGAAATGAATAAGAGCTTCACTTATATGTGCAAACTGAGTTGCAATATTTTCATGCCTTCTACTTCTTGTGCTAATTTTTTGGCTTTAGATTTTATGAACTATGCAAGTTACTCATCTATTCATGTGTCATATATGCAAAAATCAAGGGAAGTAAAAATGGATGACATATACATATACAACATGTACACCTTGTCTCTTTTGTTAGCTACATTTCAGATTAAGCAACGCCGAGGACGGCTTTATTTTCAAGAAGGGGAGGATGATGAGGACATGACTACCTTGGATATGACCAAAAATATTGCATATATGCATATTTGTCAGGTGATTTCTAGTGCAAACTATTCAATAATCTATTTATGTTATCCAGAACAAAAATACTTCACACACTTTTGTGTTTTGTCTAATTGCAGGTGTATGGGACATTTGTACAATCCACATATGAAGATAAGGAAGAAAGAGATGTTTATTTGCTGTCCAAAAAGTTCTCTCACGTCACGTTTGGCCCAAGAGAAGATAGAGTCCAAGTCTCTCACGTTCTGGATTCAGATTCGGACTGCACAGACACACCTGACTCAAAACGCACACAAGTTTTTCATACGGACTCCGAATTGGGTGATTCTTTTTTTGTTGGAAACTAGATTTCGTGCACTTTCCAACCCAATTGGAATCACCTTCAAATTCGTCCGGAGCGTTGAGTTGTGGACGAAACAATCTGATGCTGCAGCAGAATCCGAGTCAAACTACAAGTCCAAAGGTGTTACATCACCTCCACTTGGGCCCATTGGCCTTGTACGACCTAGATTTAGTTTTAGGCTGCCTTGGGACGTCCTCCCACCTCCTTGGCCGCCACCCCTTGCTCCTATATAAGTAGATCCATCTAGTAGCTTTTCCTTGGGATTTGTTTAGTTAAAAGTTAGCCATTGCAACTTCGTGTACTTCGTTTGTGTCCAACGACCAGACCAAGACCGCTTGCGGATCCCCACCTTTATCAATACTTCATATATACTCGCAATATTCAGATTGCTTTTATCATATTCTTGCTTGTTCTTCGATTGCTTGCAGGAATAGACCTTCGTGGTCAGGTTGATTGTGCTCCAGCGTGGTCAATAACCTTTCGGAGTTGGTTTAGCGATTGCTAAGGCGCAACGTCGTGCACGTTTGTAGTCGGATCGTCAAAGTCATCTTCACCAAATCGATAGTTATCATCTCATCGAAAGATCGGGACACCCCCGCCTCTATCACCGCCTCTATCACATCTTCTACTTCAACTGCACCAGCACCTCCATCCGGTGCCACCTCCAGCCGTGATACAAGAAAACAGGCACAACCACCATTATCTGCCAAGAGCGCACTTGCGGGGCCTGCACAGCGTTCTTCTTCTTCCATGGCATCAACAGGGCACACAAGTGATATTATTTGTCGTCGTTGTAAGGGAGGAGGTCATTATGCGAGAGAATGCAAATCTTCGCGTGTGATGATTGCTACCGCGGATGGTGGATATGAGTCTGCTAGTGACTATGATGAGGAGACTTTGGCTCTTATTACACGTGAAGAACATGGTGGAGATGATTCTGATCATGAGACGCAATACATAGCTCCTGAAGACGCTGACAGGTATGAATGTTTAGTTGCTCAACGTGTTTTGAGTGTGCAGATCATACAAGCTGAGCAAAATCAGAGGCACAATTTGTTCCATACCAAGGGAGTAGTGAAAGAACGTTCTGTGCGCGTCATCATAGATGGAGGGAGCTGCAACAACTTGGCTAGCATGGAGATGGTGGAGAATCTTTCTCTCACCACAAGACCACATCCACATCCTTACTACATCCAATGGTTCAACAACACCAGCAAGGTTAAGGTAACACGTACTGTTCGTGTGCATTTTAGTATCTCTACATATGCTAATTATGTTGATTGTGATGTGGTACCTATGCAAGCATGTTCCTTATTACTTGGTAGACCATGGCAATTTGATAAAAATTCTGTACACCATGGTAGAAACAATCACTATACTCTTGTTCATAAGGATAAAAATATTACTTTGCTTCCTATGACTCCTGATTCCATTTTGAAAGATGATATTAATAGAGCTAATAAAGCAAAACAGGAGACGAATAAGAGTGAAAATCAGATTGTGGCAAAAGAATTTGAGCAGCAAATGAAACCTAATAATAAACCATCTAGTGTTGCTTCTGAATTTAAATTGAAAAGTGCATGTTTATTTGCCACCAAATCTGATATTGATGAGCTAGATTTTAGCAAATCTGTTTGCTATGCTTTTGTGTGCAAGATAACTTTCTGATAGAGGCGGGGGTGTCTCGATCTTTCGATGAGATGGCAACTATCGATTTGGTGGAGACGACTTTGACGATCCGACTACAAACGTGCACGACGTTGCGCCTTAGCAATCGCTAAACCAATCTCCAGAGGTTATTGACCACGCCGGTGCACGATCAACCTGACCACGAAGGTCTATTCCTGCAAGCAATCGAAGAACGAGCAAGAATATGATAAAAGCAATCTGAATATTGCAAATATGTATGAAGTATTGATAAAGGTGGGGATCCGAAAGCGGTCTTGGTCTGGTCGTTGGACACAAACGAAGTACACGAAGTTGCATTGGCTAACTTTTAACTAAACAAATCCCAAGGGAAAGCTACTAGATGGATCTACTTATATAGGAGCAAGGGGTGGCGGCCAAGGAGGTGGGAGGACGTCCCAAGGCAGCCTAAAACTAAATCTAGGTCGTACAAGGCCAATGGGCCCAAGTGGAGGTGATGTAACACCTTTGGACTTGTAGTTTGACTCGGATTCTGCTGCAGCATCAGATTGTTTCGTCCACAACTCAACGCTCCGGACGAATTTGAAGGTGATTCCAATTGGGTTGGAAAGTACACGAAATCTAGTTTCCAACAAAAAAAGAATCACTCAATTCGGAGTCCGTATGAAAAACTTGTGTGCGTTTTGAGTCAGGTATGTCTGTGCAGTCCGAATCTGAATCCAGAACGTGAGAGACTTGGACTCTATCTTCTATTGGGCCAAAAATGACGTGAGAGAACTTTTTGGACAGCAAATAAACATCTCTTTCTTCCTTATCTTCATATGTGGATTGTACAAATGTCCCATACACCTGCAATTAGACAAAACACAAAAGTGTCTGAAGTATTTTTGTTCTGGATAACATAAATAGATTATTGAATAGTTTGCACTAGAAATCACCTGACAAATATGCATATATGCAATATTTTTGGTCATATCCAAGGTAGTCATGTCCTCATCATCCTCCCCTTCTTGAAAATAAAGCCGTCCTCGGCGTTGCTTAATCTGAAATGTGGCTAACAAAAGAGACAAGGTGTACATGTTGTATATGTATATGTCATCCATTTTTACTTCCCTTGATTTTTGCATATATGACACATGAATAGATGAGTAACTTGCATAGTTCATAAAATCTAAAACCAAAAAATTAGCACAAGAAGTAGAAGGCATGAAAATATTGCAACTCACTTTGCACATATAAGTGAAGCTCTTATTCATTTCAAAAGATTGACAATGTTCATCATTAAACCATCCCAACATTGGTGAATAAACCTTACTTGCATCAAATTTACATGCTACAACATGCTTAAATAAGCAAACATGCAATAAGTCATTCAACACAGAATCATCACCAAGATTAGAGGTCATATCAAAATGATTAAACATTGGTTCTTTTGCATCAATAGTTAATTCAATGGGTGCACTCAAAATTGTTGGTATTTCAGTTGTTTGATCACATGGCAAAGTCAAATTATCAACGTAGTCCTCTAAAATAGGTGGTGTGATCAAAGTAGTGGGTAGCTCATCAGATGGTGCATTCAAATTGACAAGGCATTCATCATTCTCATGTTGAGATGGAAGATCAGTACCTTTGTCAATACCTCTTATGATCAACTCAGATGATGTAGCCACTCTCGGGGGCGATGTGTCACATGGTGGAGGTGATGTAGTCCTGACAACAACTGATGTGGTTGTCATAGTATGCCTAGTAGTTGAAGGAACAATCATATCAACTCTTGGAATGTGCACCGTGCGCTTGTTCTCCTCGTGGCCAACACGTCGTTTTATTTCCTGTTCAGCTTTGCAAGCAAGATGAAACAAATGGTCCATAGGATAACACTCTTCATGAATTAGTATCTCTTGAATATCACGGTTTAATCCTCCCCAAAATCTATCCATAAAATCATCTTCACTTTCTTCTAAAGAGGAATGCAACAAGGTAGTTTGTAAATCATCATAATATTTTGTTACAGTTTCACTACCTTGTTTTAAGTGTTGCAACTTCTTAATCATGTCACGAGTATAATAAGCAGGGACGAAAGTATGTCGCATGGCAAGTTTCAAATCATCCCAAGTAGTAGGTATATAATCAGGGTGTAACCGACAATATTCACTCCACCAAACCAAAGCATAACCAGTGAAAGAACCAACCGCACCCTTAACCTTTTTATGTTCATTGAAATTATGGGAAGCAAATATATTTTTTATGTCGAACTCCCATTCAATATATAAAGCAGGTTTAAAACGGCCATTAAATGGTGGTATAGATACATTAACCTGATCATGTGCATTTGGATGTTTGTGCACCTCTCGTGACGGTTGTGGTATTTGCAAAGGTGGTGGCACGTCTCCCGCGATCGACAAAGCCCATGAATTAACTCTGGATCCTGTCATGATTAGTAGAACAAGAAACAAAACCCAAAAATAATGTTCCTATAACTACTAGGATGTGGTGGTAAAACGCTCACAGTAAAGCAAATATCAATGTCTTACAAGTTCTTACCATGCAGCAGGCGGTGATCGGCAACCAGCGGTGTCAAGTAACTTCGAATATTGAGTAAAGCGATTGCCAGGGGAGCGTACGTATACACGGTGTAGAAATATGTGGAGCTGGGTTGGCTATATATGGTAGCAAAAGATTAGCAATAATCAATTCAAAGATGCAATGTTGAATAAACGCTCAACGACGGTACTGTGCTGGTCCTAGGCTAGACCGAACTAGAGACGCGAGCCTAGAACACTAATGAGGTCACGTCGTAGCACAACTAGCATCAATGAAGGATACTAAGTAGCTCTGGACAGCAAGATATAAGTGAAGATCACAACGGCAGTAAAGATAATGAGGTGAAACAACAGCCAAGCAGGATATATCAACAACTTTGTCTCCAACTTTCCTCTGAAAAAGTTTGTGCCGATTTTTTTGTTTTTTTTTCTTCTCTCTTTTTTTTCCTCACACTTTTTTTTCTTTCTCTCCTTCTTTTTCTGACTTTTTTTTCTCCTTTTTTTTTCTCTCGTTTTTTTTCTCTTTTTTTTCTCCCTCTTTCCAAAACAAACTAGATAAGATGCAGATTGGATCAAGTGAAGATGTGAATGATCTCAACTATTATTATGACAATGAATGGTGGGTAGCACATGGTGGAAATTGATGGATGGGTGGTGGACAGCGGAAGAGATAATGATGCAGCGGTGGCGTGACTAATGTGAACAGAACTCGAAACTCTAAACGAACTAGACACTAAGACCAGCAACTCGACACGACGATGCAACCGATAATTCAACTATGCAAGCAATGAAAAGAAAATTGCAGAGGCTCAGACTGGCTTGGACCAAGGATGAATAGATCTAACTCTTTTTTGTGGCTTTTTCTTGGACAATAGGTAAGAAAATAAATCTAATCTAGGAAAACTGGAAATTCTCACCGAGCAACCTGAAAACTGATACCACTTGATAGAGGCGGGGGTGTCCCGATCTTTCGATGAGATGGCAACTATCGATTTGGTGGAGACGACTTTGACGATCCGACTACAAACGTGCACGACGTTGCGCCTTAGCAATCGCTAAACCAATCTCCAGAGGTTATTGACCACGCCGGTGCACGATCAACCTGACCACGAAGGTCTATTCCTGCAAGCAATCGAAGAACGAGCAAGAATATGATAAAAGCAATCTGAATATTGCAAATATGTATGAAGTATTGATAAAGGTGGGGATCCGAAAGCGGTCTTGGTCTGGTCGTTGGACACAAACGAAGTACACGAAGTTGCATTGGCTAACTTTTAACTAAACAAATCCCAAGGGAAAGCTACTAGATGGATCTACTTATATAGGAGCAAGGGGCGGCGGCCAAGGAGGTGGGAGGACGTCCCAAGGCAGCCTAAAACTAAATCTAGGTCGTACAAGGCCAATGGGCCCAAGTGGAGGTGATGTAACACCTTTGGACTTGTAGTTTGACTCGGATTCTGCTGCAGCATCAGATTGTTTCGTCCACAACTCAACGCTCCGGACGAATTTGAAGGTGATTCCAATTGGGTTGGAAAGTACACGAAATCTAGTTTCCAACAAAAAAAGAATCACTCAATTCGGAGTCCGTATGAAAAACTTGTGTGCGTTTTGAGTCAGGTATGTCTGTGCAGTCCGAATCTGAATCCAGAACGTGAGAGACTTGGACTCTATCTTCTCTTGGGCCAAAAATGACGTGAGAGAACTTTTTGGACAGCAAATAAACATCTCTTTCTTCCTTATCTTCATATGTGGATTGTACAAATGTCCCATACACCTGCAATTAGACAAAACACAAAAGTGTATGAAGTATTTTTGTTCTGGATAACATAAATAGATTATTGAATAGTTTGCACTAGAAATCACCTGACAAATATGCATATATGCAATATTTTTGGTCATATCCAAGGTAGTCATGTCCTCATCACTTTCTCTCTGTTATCCTTGAGCGTCAAGATCTCCTTGTCGTGATCCTCCAGATCCACCTCCAGCTTCTTCACCTTGTCAGCCAGCTCGTTCTTGGCGGCCTCTGCAGGTTCAGCGGCGTTGATGGCTTCCTTCAGCTTGCCGGTGTGGTCCGAGACCAGAGCGTCAAGTGCTTCTTTGTACTTCTGCTCCAGCTCTTGGATCCGCTGCGCGACAAGCTTTTCAATTTCTTCATCCTTGCCGTGGAGCTTGGCGGAGAGCACTTCCTCGCAAGTGGCAAGGTCCTCTTCGTGAGCATCAAGCCCGACACGGTGTTCCGTTAGGCGAGCCTCTTCTGCAGCAGCCTATTGAGCGGCCTCTTCCTGTGCCTTCTTAACGTCGGTTTGCTTCAAGAGGAGCTCATCCTAATGTTGGCTCAGCTGCTCCCAGCCAGTCCTCAGCTCTTGCCAAGCCTCAGCGTACCAACCTTGCGTTTGCTCGATGCGACTCTAGAAATCTGCCTCTGCTGCTTCGACAACTGCCGCCCTGGAGTCCAACTTCTCCTTTAGAGTGTGGTGAAGCGCCCGGAGCTTCTGAGAGTTATCGCTCATGGCCTGGAGGAGTTGCTCTTCTTCGGATCCACCATTGCTGGCGCGCGGCTCGTCAATGATCTTGAGCCAGGCCGCAGCAATGACTTCCTCGTCAAAAGTCACTCCTTTGATTGGCGCTCTATTGCTTGTCGTCTCTGGGATGTTGACGAACAGGTTGTCGCCCACTTTCAGGTGTCTGCTTGAGGGGGGGGCCTCGGATGTTGACGGTTGATCCTCGACAACCGCCTCACCGGCAACTAGGGGCTCCAGGATCGGTGTAGTTCCAGCCGCTCCTGCAGCAGGAATGCTGTCAGTATGGTCGCCGATCTCCTTGCCGGCCCCTCCAATGGACCCCTTGGCGGCTTCTTCATGCACATCCTTGGCAGCCTCATCAGCAGCAATTCTGGCGGCTTCGGCGGCAGCATCCTTGGCGGTCTCCTTGATGATGACATTGGCGTCCATGTGTTCCTCCAAAGGGAAATCTGAAAGCTAAGGAGGAGAAATGAGATGAGACCAAAGATGAAGTTCAACAAAGAAAGAACAGAGAGAAAGATCATACAGGAAGAATGACAAGTGACCGAAAGCAAGTGGCTTACACGTGACAAGCTGTTGGGAGGTCGTTCCCTCCCCGGCAACATTTGTTGTCGGTGTAGGACTGTCGGCGCCCGTACTTGCCAACTGTTCCTCCATGCAAGTGGTCTCATCAGTGGGAGCCCTTGCTGGGGATCCATCCCTGAGCAGTGTAGTTGACAGAGGCGGCACATCAGGGGTGGCCCTCAGTTGATGAGGACATGACAACCTTGGATACGACCAAAAATATTGCATACATGCATATTTGTCAGGTGATTTCTAATGCACACTATTCAATAATCTATTTATGTTATCCAGAACAAAAATACTTCACACACTTTTGTGTTTTGTCTAATTGCAGGTGTATGGGACATTTGTACAATCCACATATGAAGACAAGGGAAAAGGAGAAGTTTAGGTTGTGTTCAAAAAGTCCTCTCACGTCACTTTTGGGCCAAGAGAAGATAGAGTCCAAGTCTCTCACGTTCTGGATTCAGATTCGGACTGCACAGACATACCTGACTCAAAACGCCAACAATCTTTTCATACGGACTCCGAATTGGGTGATTCTTTTTTTGTTGGAAACTAGGTTTCGTGCTCTTTTGATAGAGGCTAAGGTGTCCCGTCTTTCGATGAGATGGTGGATTTCGCTTTGGTGGAAGTCGATTTTGACGATCCGACTACGAACGTGCGAGGACGTCGCGCCTTAGCAATCGCTAAACCAACTCCGAGAGGTTATTGACCACGCCGGAGCACGATCAACCTGACCACGAGGGTCTGTTTCCTGCGAGCAAACGAAGAACAAGCAAGAAACTGAGATTGCAATCTGGATATTGCGAATATAAGATGAAAGCTTTATTGATCAAGGTGGGGTTCTGTGACGCCTTTGTCTGGTCGTTGAACACAAACGAAGTACGCGAAGTTGCAGCTATGGCGAACTTTCAATCTAAACAAAACCCAAAGTCTAAACGATGCCCTAAGGGCTGTATATATGGAGGAAGAGGGGGGAATTTCGTGGCCCTTGGTGGAGGGGTCCGAAATCAACCCTATCTCTTGTTTCCCCACACATACGGACTCTAAAAATAGCCTATACTTATGTATTTCGAAATTACATGGGCCTGGCCCAATAATAAGGTGACGCAGCACCTAAAATAGCCCCGGGACGAAATTTATGAAGTGGCATCTTGTATATTTCGTCCAAGGCTTCATGCACCCATTATGGTGGCTTCAAAGTCCTGAAATCATCACTTGTAACTCCGTTCTTGTTCCCCTTGCGCATGCCATCATCTCCATGCTTGTTCTTGCTCCAATGTT
>NW_021168329.1:46855-60137 GCF_002162155.2 Triticum dicoccoides
TTCCGAAACCTACTCCGGCAAGGAAACACGAATCGGAATCTAGATGGATCCCGAAAACAAACCTAATAAGCAAAGAACTCGGATTGGTGGTGGATATATGGTGGTGGTATATGGCAGCGGTGGTGGTAGCGGTGGTAGTATATGGATATGCATCGGTGGTGGTATATGGCAGCGGTGGTGGTAGCGGTGGTAGTATATGGATATGCATCGGTGGTGGTATATGGACACGGATTGGTGGTGGTATATGGATACGGATTCGGTGCGGTGGTGGTAGATGGCAGGGGCGATGATGATGGTGCGGCGGCGGCGTGACAACTTATGACCAGAACTCGAAACTCTAAAAGACTAGACTCTAAAACCAGCAACTAGACATGACGATGCAACCGCAAATTCAACAAAGCAAAACCCTAAAAAGATTATGCAAGGCTCAGATTGGTTCGGATATGATGAACTAACCCTAAAAATTTTTTTTGTGGCTTTTTCGTGGACTATAGGTATGAAGAACAGACTCGATCTAAACTACGAAAAACTGTAAAATCTCACCGAGCAACCTGGAAATCTGATACCACTTGATAGAGGCTAAGGTGTCCCGTCTTTCGATGAGATGGTGGATTTCGCTTTGGTGGAAGTCGATTTTGACGATCCGACTACGAACGTGCGAGGACGTCGCGCCTTAGCAATCGCTAAACCAACTCCGAGAGGTTATTGACCACGCCGGAGCACGATCAACCTGACCACGAGGGTCTGTTTCCTGCGAGCAAACGAAGAACAAGCAAGAAACTGAGATTGCAATCTGGATATTGCGAATATAAGATGAAAGCTTTATTGATCAAGGTGGGGTTCTGTGACGCCTTTGTCTGGTCATTGAACACAAACGAAGTACGCGAAGTTGCAGCTATGGCGAACTTTCAATCTAAACAAAACCCAAAGTCTAAACGATGCCCTAAGGGTTGTATATATGGAGGAAGAGGGGGGAATTTCGTGGCCCTTGGTGGAGGGGTCCGAAATCAACCCTATCTCTTGTTTCCCCACACATACGGACTCTAAAAATAGCCTATACTTATGTATTTCGAAATTACATGGGCCTGGCCCAATAATAAGGTGACGCAGCACCTAAAATAGCCTCGGGACGAAATTTATGAAGTGGCATCTTGTATATTTCGTCCAAGGCTTCATGCACCCATTATGGTGGCTTCAAAGTCCTGAAATCATCACTTGTAACTCCGTTCTTGTTCCCCTTGCGCATGCCATCATCTCCATGCTTGTTCTTGCTCCAATGTTCATCCTTCTCCAAGCTAGGCCCTTCATTTGTAAGCAAAACAAATGTATCCAATTTAGGCAGCATCATATTCTCATGAACATTAGAATCATTACCAAGAAACGAAAGTACCTGGTAATTTAGTTGGCGTGCACGAGCTCTAGTAATTGGTCCAGTATGTATAGCAGCAGGGGCTGTGGGTGTAACAATTGTATTGATGTCCTCATCATCTTTCCAACCCAATTGGATTCACCTTCAAATTCGACCGGAGCGTTGAGTTACGGACGAAACAATCTGACGTTGCAGCAGAGTCCGAGTCAAACTACAAGCCCAAAGATGTTGCATCACCTCCACTTGGTCCCATGAGCCTTGTACGACCTAGGGTTAGTTTTAGGCTGCCTTGGGACGTCCTCCCACCTCCTTGGCCGCCACCCCTTGCTCCTATATAAGTAGATCCATCTAGTAGCTTTTTCCTTGGGATTTGTTTAGTTAAAAGTTAGCCATTGCAACTTCGTGTACTTCGTCTGTGTCCAACGACCAGACCAAGACCGCTTCCGGATCCCCACCATTATCAATACTTCATATATATTTGCAATATTCAGATTGCAATCTCAGTTTCTTGCTTGTTCTTCGTTTGCTCGCAGGAAATAGACCCTCGTGGTCAGGTTGATCGTGCTCCGGTGTGGTCAATAACCTCTCGGAGTTGGTTTAGCGATTGCTAAGGCGCGACGTCCTCGCACGTTCGTAGTCGGATCGTCAAAGTCGACTGCCACCAAAGCTACTAGGATGAATAGATCTAACTCTTTTTTGTGGATTTTTCTTGGACAATAGGTAAGAAAATAAATCTAATCTAGGAAAACTGGAAATTCTCACCGAGCAACCTGAAAAGTGATACCACTTGATAGAGGCGGGGTGTCCCGATCTTTCGATGAGATGATAACTATCGATTTGGTGAAGATGACTTTGACGATCCGACTACAAACGTGCACGACGTTGCGCCTTAGCAATCGCTAAACCAACTCCGAGAGGTTATTGACCACGCCGAAGCACAATCAACCTGACCACGAAGGTCTATTCCTGCAAGCAATCGAAGAACAAGCAAGAATATGATAAAGCAAGTTCAATATTTGGCGTCTCAAAATCAGCTTCTAAATAGGTCTTTTTGCCCTCCGAAGTTCACGCATATAGTTTGTTCCAGGTTTTCAGGCCAGTTTTAGAATTCTTTGACTCCTCATATCAATTTGGAATTGAGTGATTCTTTTTGCATTGGAAAGCTTGAGTTAGTAGCAAACTTTTCAAGAGGAAAGTTGGAGAGAGAGGTGTTATATATCCTGCTTGGCAGTTGTTATTCATCATTATCTTTACTGCCGTTGTGATCTTCACTTATATCTTGCTGTCCAGAGCTACTTATCCTTCATTGATGCTAGTTGTGCTATGCCGTGACCTCATTAGTGTTCTAGGCTCGCGTCTCTAGTCCGGTCTAGCCTAGGACCAGCACAGTACCGTCGTTGAGCGCTTATTCAACATTGCATCTTTGAATTGATTATTGCTAATCTTTTGCTACCATATATAGCCAACCCAGCTCCACATATTTCTACACCGTGTATACGTACGTTCCCCTGGCAATCGCTTTACACAATCTTCGGAGTTATTTGACACCGCTGGTTGCCTGTCACCACCTGTCGCATGGTAAGAACTTGTAAGATATTGATATTTGCTTTACTGTGAGCACGTTACAACCACATCCTAGTTGTTCATAGGAACATTATTCTTGAATTTTGTTTCTTGTTTCTACTAATCATGACAGGTTCCGGAGAAAGAAGTTCTTGGACGACGAACACATCTTCACCATCACGAGAGTTGGGACAACACACAGAAGCACATGGTCACGTTATCTCTTTACCATCATTTGAGGGTAGATTTAATCCTGCTATTTATCTAGCTTGCGAGCTTGAAGTAGAACAAGTTTTTAGTTACCATGACTATTCTGAACTTGAGCGAGTACGAGCTGCCACTAGAGCATTTACTAGTTTTGCTTCTGTTTGGTGGAGTGTGCATTGTATGAAAAACATTGATAACCAACCCACAACTTGGAAAGATTTGAAACATGTAATGAGACAACAATTTTTCCCTCCTTACTATCGTCGTGAATTGCTTCGCAAATTTGAACAATTTAAACAAGGCAATAACACTGTTCATGCTTACTACCAAGAGTTCAAATCTTATATGCATCATTGTGACATAGAAGAATCTGAGGATGATACAATGAATAGATTTTTTGGTGGTTTGAACCATGATATTCAGGCAAGATTTAGGTATATTCCTCGTTGCATTACTGGTATGTATGTTCGTGCTTGTACCTTTGAGAGACAAATACAGGAGGATGCATTGGGTGACTACAACAACTACTATTCCAATTCATGCTCACTACCATCGGTTGATTCCTCCACCGTTGCACCTACTAGAGCAGCCACACCTCAGATTGTGAGTGCGACATCATCTCAAGTGTATGGTACATTGTCATTGTCCATACCAACATTAGCCACGTCTTTGCGACAAGATAACAGTAAAGGTATTGATGATATAACTTCACATGAGAATGATGCATCACTAATTAACTTAAATACATCATGTGTTGAGTTACCTATTGATTTGAGCACGCCACCTATTTTAGAGAATCATATTACTATCATGAATGCATCATGTGATCAAACAACTGAAATACCAACAATTTTGAGTGCACCCATTGAATTAACTATTGATGCAAAAGAACCAATGTTTAATCATTTTGATATGACCTCTAATCTTGGTGATGATTCTGTGTCCAATGACTTACTGCATGTTTGCTTATTTAAGAATGTTGTAGCATGTAATTTTGATGCAAGTAAGGTTCATTCACCAATATTGGGATGGTTTAATGATGAATATTGTCAATCTTTTGATAGGAATAAGAGCTTCACTTATATGTGCAAACTGAGTTGCAATATTTTCATGCCTTCTACTTATGATAATATTTTGCCATTATATTTTATGATATATGAAAGTTACTCATGTATACATATGTCATATGTGCAAAAATCAAGGGAAGTAAAAATGGATGACATATACATATACAACATGTATACCTTGTCTCTTTTGTTAGCCACATTTCAGATTAAGCAACGCCGAGGACGGTTTTGTTTTCAAAAAGGGGAGGATGATGAGGACATAACTACCTTGGATACGACCAAAATTATTGCATACATGCATATTTGTCAAGTGATTTCTAGTGCAAACTATTCAATAATCTATTTATGTTATCCAGAACAAAAATACTTCACACACTTTTGTGTTTTGTCTAATTGTAGGTGTATGGGATATTTGTACAATTCACATATGAAGATAAGGGAGAAAGAGATGTTTAAGTGTTGTTCAAAAAGTTCTCTCACGTCACTTTTGGGCCAAGAGAAGATAGAGTCCAAGTCTCTCACGTTCTGGATTCAGATTCAGACTGCACAGACATACCTGACTCAAAACGCCAACAACTTTTTCATACGGACTCCGAATTGGGTGATTCTTTTTTTGTTGGAAACTAGGTTTCGTGCTCTTTCCAGCCCAATTGGATTCACCTTCAAATTCGTTCGGAGCGTTGTGATATCGACGAAACAATCAGACGCTCCAGCAGAATCCAAGTCAAACAACAAGTCCAAAGGTGTTGCATCACCTCCACTTGGGCCCATTGGCCTTGTACGACCTAGGGTTAGTTTTAGGATGCCTTGGGACGTCCTCCCACCTCCTAGGCCGCCACCCCTTGCTCCTATATAAGTAGATCCATCTAGTAGCTTTTCCCTTGGGTTTTGTTTAGTTAAAAGTTAGCCATTGCAACTTCGTGTACTTCGTTTGTGTCCAACGACCAGACCAAGACCGCTTCCGGATCCCCACCTTTATCAATACTTCATCTATATTCGCAATATTCAGATTGCTTTATCATATTCTTGCTTGTTCTTCGATTGCTTGCAGGAATAGACCTTCGTGGTCAGGTTGATTGTGCTTCGACGTGGTCAATAACCTCTCGGAGTTGGTTTAGCGATTGCTAAGGCGCAATGTCGTGCACGTTTGTAGTCGGATCGTCAAAGTCATCTTCACCAAATCGATAGTTATCACCTCATCGAAAGATCGGGACACCCCGCCTCTATCAAGTGGTATCAGTTTTCAGGTTGCTCGGTGAGAATTTCCAGTTTTCCTAGATTAGATTTATTTTCTTACCTATTGTCCAAGAAAAATCCACAAAAAAGAGTTAGATCTATTCATCCTTTGTCCAAGCCAGTCTGAGCCTTTGCAATTTTCTTTTCATTGCTTGCATAGTTGAATTATCGGTTGCATCGTCGTGTCGAGTTGCTGGTCTTAGTGTCTAGGTCGTTTAGAGTTTCGAGTTCTGTTCACATTAGTCACGTCGCCGCTGCATCATTATCCCTTCCGCTGTCCACCACCCATCCATCAATTTCCTCCACGTGCTACCCACCGTTCATTTTCATAATCATAGTTGACATCGTTCCCATCTTCGCTTGATCCACTCTACATCTTATCTAGTTTGTTTTGGAAAGAGGGAGAGAGAAAAAAAAGATAGAGAAAAAAACGAGAGAAAAAAAAGTAAAAAAAAAGTCAGAGAAAAAAAAAGAAAGGAAAAGAAAAAAAAGTGTGAGAAAAAAAAGAGAGGAGAAAAAAAAACAAAATTTGGATCTATCTAGACTCAATCTCGTAGTTGAATTCGGATTGAAATCTGTTTTGTGCACTGTTCAGTAAAACAGGCATAACTTCTTCATATGAAGTCTGTTTTGGCTCCGCGAGTACTCAAATGAAAGCTAGCGACGAGCCGCATCTAAATAGTTGCAGAAGCTAGTTCAGTATTTGGCACCACAACATCAGCTTCTAAATACGTCTACTGCTATTGTGATCTTCACTTATATCTTGCTGTCCAGAGCTACTTCATATCCTTTATTGATGCTAGTTGTGCTACGACGTGACCTCATTAGTGTTCTAGGCTCGCGTCTCTAGTTTGGTCTAGCCTAGGACCAGCACAGTACCGTCGTTGAGCGTTTATTCAACATTGCATCTCTGAATTGATTATTGCTAATCTTTTGCTACCATATATAGCCAACCCAGCTCCACATATTTCTACATCGTGTATACGTACGTTCCCCTGGCAATCATTTTACACAATCTTCGGAGTTATTTGACACCGCTGGTTGCCTGTCACCACCTGCCGCATGGTAAGAACTTGTAAGATATTGATATTTGCTTTACTATGAGCACTTTACAACCACATCCTAGTAGTTCATAGGAACATTATTCTCGAATTTTGGTTCTTGTTTCTACTAATCATGACAGGTTCCAGAGATAGAAGTTCTTGGATGACGGACACATCTTCACCATCACGAGAGTTGGGACAACACACACAAGCATATGGTCAGGTTATCTCTTTACCATCATTTGAGGGTAGATTTAATCCTGCTATTTATCTAGCTTGGGAGCTTGAAGTAGAACAAGTTTTTAGTCACCATGATTTTTCTGAACTTGAGAGAGTACGAGCTACCATTAGAGCATTTACGGGTTTTGCTTCTGTTTGGTGGAGTGTACATTGTAAGAAAAACATTGATAACCAACCCACAACTTGGAAAGTTTTGAAATTGGAGCAATTAAAACAAGGCAGTAACACTGTTCATGCTTACTACCAAGAGTTCAAATCTTATATGCATCATTGTGACATAGAAGAATCTGAGGATGATACAATGAATAGATTTTTTGGTGGTTTGAACCATGATATTCAGGCAAGATTTCAGTATATTCCTCGTTGCATTACTGGTATGTATGTCCGTGCTTGTACCTTTGAGAGACAAATACAGGAGGATGTATTGGGTGACTACAACAACTACTATTCCAGTTCATGCTCACCACCGCCGGTTGGTTACTCCACTATTGCACCTACTAGAGTAGCCCCACCTCGGATTGTGAGCGCGATATCATCTCAAGATTATGGTACATTGTCAACGTCCATACCTACATCAGCTACATCTCTGCGAGGTAACAGTAAAGCTCTTGATGATATAACTTCACATGAGAATGAAGCATGCCTAGTTAACTTGAATGCATCATGTGTTGAATTACCTGTTGATGTGAGCACACCACCTATTTTAGAGACTCTTTTTACTGTCATGAATACGTCATGTGATCAAACAACTGAAATATCAACAATTTTGAGTGCACCCATTGAATTAACTGTTGATGCAAAAGAACCAATGTTTAATCATTTTGATATGACCTCTAATCTTGATGATGATTCTGTGTCCAATGACTTATTGCATGTTTGCTTATTTAAGCATGTTGTAGCATGTAAATTTGATGCAAGTAAGGTTTATTCATCGAAGTTAGGATGGTTTAATGATGAACATTGCCAATCTTTTGAAGAGAATAAGAGCTTCACTTATATGTGCAAACTGAGTTCCAATATTTTCATGCCTTCTTGATAGAGGCGAGGGTGTCCCGATCTTTCGATGAGATGATAACTATCGATTTGGTGGAGACGACTTTGACGATCCGACTACAAACGTGCACGACGTTGCGCCTTAGCAATCGCTAAACCAATCTCCTGAGGTTACTGACGATGCCGGAAGCACGGTCAGCCTGACCACGAAGGTCTATTCCTGCAAGCAATCGAAGAACGAGCAAGAATATGACAAAGCAATCTGAATATTGCAAATATATATGAGGTATTGATAATGGTGGGGATCCGGAAGCGGTCTTGGTTTGGTCGTTGGACACAAACGAAGTACACGAAGTTGCAATGGCTAACTTTTAACTAGACAAATCCCCAGGAAAAGCTACTAGATGGATCTACTTATATAGGAGCAAGGGGTGGCGGCCAAGGAGGTGGGAGGACGTCCCAAGGCAGCCTAAAACTAAATCTAGGTCGTACAAGGCCAATGGGCCCAAGTGGAGGTGATGTAACACCTTTGGACTTGTAGTTTGACTCGGATTCTGCTGCAGCATCAGATTGTTTCGTCCACAACTCAACGCTCCAGACGAATTTGAAGGTGATTCCAATTGGGTTGGAAAGTGCACGAAATCTAGTTTCCAACAAAAGAAGAATCACCCAATTCGGAGTCCGCATGAAAAACTTGTGTGCGTTTTGAGTCAGGTATGTCTGTGCAGTCCGAATCCGAATCCAGAACGTGAGAGACTTGGACTCTATCTTCTCTTGGGCCAAAAGTGACGTGAGAGAACTTTTTGGACAGCAAATAAACATCTCTTTCTTCCTTATCTTCATATGTGGATTGTACAAATGTCCCATACACCTGCAATTAGACAAAACACAAAAGTGTGTGAAGTATTTTTGTTCTGGATAACATAAATAGATTATTGAATAGTTTGCACTAGAAATCACCTGACAAATATGCAGATAAGCAATATTTTTGGTCATATCCAAGGTAGTCATGTCCTCATCATCCTCCCCTTCTTGAAAATAAAGCCGTCCTCGGCGTTGCTTAATCTGAAATGTGGCTAACAAAAGAGACAAGGTGTACATGTTGTATATGTACATGTCATCCATTTTTACTTCCCTTGATTTTTGCA
This sequence comes from Triticum dicoccoides, assembly GCF_002162155.2. Lineage (NCBI taxonomy): Eukaryota > Viridiplantae > Streptophyta > Magnoliopsida > Poales > Poaceae > Triticum > Triticum dicoccoides. Next base: position 55,722 of record NW_021168329.1, read on the forward strand.
TATATGACACATGAATAGATGAGTAACTTGCATAGTTCATAAAATCTAAAGCCAAAAAATTAGCACAAGAAGTAGAATGCATGAAAATATTGCAACTCAGTTTGCACATATAAGTGAAGCTCTTATTCATTTCAAAAGATTGACAATGTTCATCATTAAACCATCCCAACATTGGTGAATAAAACTTACTTGCATCAAATTTACATGCTACAACATGCTTAAATAAGCAAACATGCAATAAGTCATTCAACACAGAATCATCAACAAGATTAGAGGTCATATCAAAATGATTAAACATTGGTTCTTTTGCATCAATATTTAATTCAATGGGTGCACTCAAAATTGTTGGTATTTCAGTTGTTTGATCACATGGCAAAGTCAAATTATCAACATAGTCCTCTAAAGTAGGTGGTGTGATCAAAGTAGTGGGTAGCTCATCAGATGGTGCATTCAAATTGACAAGGCATTCATCATTCTCATGTAGAGATGGAAGATCAGTACCTTTGTCATTACCTCTTATGATCAACTCAGATGATGTAGCCACTCTCGGGGGCGATGTGTCACATGGCGGAGGTGATGTAGTCCTGACAACAACGGATGTGGTTGTCATAGTATGCCTAGTAGTTGAAGGAACAATCATGTCAACTCTTGGAATGTGCACCGTGCGCTTGTTCTCCTCGTGGCCAACACGTCGTTTTATTTCCTGTTCAGCTTTGCAAGCAAGATGAAACAAATGGTCCATAGGATAACACTCTTCATGAATTAGTATCTCTTGAATATCACGGTTTAATCCTCCCCAAAATCTATCCATAAAATCATCTTCACTTTCTTCTAAAGAGGAATGCAACAAGGTAGTTTGTAAATCATCATAATATTTTGTTATAGTTTCACTACCTTGTTTTAAGTGCTGCAACTTCTTAATCATGTCACGAGTATAATAAGCAGGGACGAAAGTATGTCGCATGGCAAGTTTCAAATCATCCCAAGTAGTAGGTATATAATCAGGGTGTAACCGACAATATTCACTCCACCAAACCAAAGCATAACCAGTGAAAGAACCAACCGCAACCTTAACCTTTTTATGTTCATTGAAATTATGGGAAGCAAATATATTTTTTATGTCGAACTCCCATTCAATATATAAAGCAGGTTTAAAACGGCCATTAAATGGTGGTATAGATACATTAACCTGATCATGTGCATTTGGATGTTTGTGCACCTCTCGTGACGGTTGTGGTATTTGCAAAGGTGGTGGCACGTCTCCCGCGATCGACAAAGCCCATGAATTGACTCTCGATCCTGTCATGATTAGTAGAACAAGAAACAAAACCCAAAAATAATGTTCGTATAACTACTAGGATGTGGTGGTAAAACGCTCACAGTAAAGCAAATATCAATGTCTTACAAGTTCTTACCATGCAGCAGGCGGTGATCGGCAACCAGCGGTGTCAAGTAACTCCGAATATTGAGTAAAGCGATTGCCAGGGGAGCGTACGTATACACGGTGTAGAAATATGTGGAGCTGGGTTGGCTATATATGGTAGCAAAAGATTAGCAATAATCAATTCAAAGATGCAATGTTGAATAAACGCTCAACGACGGTACTGTGCTGGTCCTAGGCTAGACCGAACTAGAGACGCGAGCCTAGAACAGTAATGAGGTCACGTCGTAGCACAACCAGCATCAATGAAGGATACTAAGTAGCTCTGGACAGCAAGATATAAGTGAAGATCACAACGGCAGTAAAGATAATGATGTGAAAGAACAGCCAAGCTGTTTTACTGAACAGTGCACAAAACAGATTCCAATCCGAATTCAACTACGAGATTGAGTCTAAAAAGATCTGAATTTTGTTTTTTTTCTCTCTTTTTTTCTCGCACTTTTTTTTTCTTTCTCTCCTTTTTTTCTCTGACTTTTTTTTCTCTTTTTTTTATCTCTTTTTTTTCTTTCTTTTTTTTCTCCCTCTTTCCAAAACAAACTAGATAAGATGCAGATTGGATCAAGTGAAGATGTGAACGATCTCAACTATTATTATGACAATGAATGGTGGGTAGCACGTGGTGGAAATTGATGGATGGGTGGTGGACAGCGGAAGAGATAATGATGCAGCGGTGGCGTGACTAATGTGAACAGAACTCGAAACTCTAAACGAACTAGACACTAAGACCAGCAACTCGACACGACGATGCAACCGATAATTCAACTATGCAAGCAATGAAAAGAAAATTGCAAAGGCTCAGACTGGCTTGGACCAAGGATGAATAGATCTAACTCTTTTTTTGTGGCTTTTTCTTGGACAATAGGTAAGAAAATAAATCTAATCTAGGAAAACTGGAAATTCTCACCGAGCAACCTGAAAACTGATACCACTTGATAAAGGCGAGGGTGTCCCGATCTTTCGATGAGATGATAACTATCGATTTGGTGGAGACGACTTTGACGATCCGACTACAAACGTGCACGACGTTGCGCCTTAGCAATCGCTAAACCAATCTCCTGAGGTTACTGACGATGCCGGAAGCACGGTCAGCCTGACCACGATGGTCTATTCCTGCAAGCAATCGAAGAACGAGCAAGAATATGACAAAGCAATCTGAATATTGCAAATATATATGAGGTATTGATAATGGTGGGGATCCGGAAGCGGTCTTGGTTTGGTCGTTGGACACAAACGAAGTACACGAAGTTGCAATGGCTAACTTTTAACTAAACAAATCCCCAGGAAAAGCTACTAGATGATCTACTTATATAGGAGCAAGGGGTGGCGGCCAAGGAGGTGGGAGGACGTCCCAAGGCAGCCTAAAACTAAATCTAGGTCGTACAAGGCCAATGGGCCCAAGTGGAGGTGATGTAACACCTTTGGACTTGTAGTTTGACTCGGATTCTGCTGCAGCATCAGATTGTTTCGTCCACAACTCAACGCTCCAGACGAATTTGAAGGTGATTCCAATTGGGTTGGAAAGTGCACGAAATCTAGTTTCCAACAAAAGAAGAATCACCCAATTCGGAGTCCGCATGAAAAACTTGTGTGCGTTTTGAGTTAGGTATGTCTGTGCAGTCCGAATCCGAATCCAGAACGTGAGAGACTTGGACTCTATCTTCTCTTGGGCCAAAAGTGACGTGAGAGAACTTTTTGGACAGCAAATAAACATCTCTTTCTTCCTTATCTTAATATGTGGATTGTACAAATGTCCCATACACCTGCAATTAGACAAAACACAAAAGTGTGTGAAGTATTTTTGTTCTGGAAAACATAAATAGATTATTGAATAGTTTGCACTAGAATCCGAGTCAAACTACAAGTCCAAAGGTGTTACATCACCTCCACTTGGGCCCATTGGCCTTGTACGACCTAGATTTAGTTTTAGGCTGCCTTGGGACGTCCTCCCACCTCCTTGGCCGCCACCCCTTGCTCCTATATAAGTAGATCCATCTAGTAGCTTTTCCTTGGGTTTTGTTTAGATTAAAAGTTCGCCATAGCTGCAACTTCGCGTACTTCGTTTGTGTTCAACGACCAAACAAAGGCGTCACAGAACCCCACCTTGATCAATAAAGCTTTCATCTTATATTCGCAATATCCAGATTGCAATCTCAGTTTCTTGCTTGTTCTTCGTTTGCTCGCAGGAAACAGACCCTCGTGGTCAGGTTGATCGTGCTCCGGCGTGGTCAATAACCTCTCGGAGTTGGTTTAGCGATTGCTAAGGCGCGACGTCCTCGCACGTTCGTAGTCGGATCGTCAAAGTCGACTTCCACCAAAGGGCCATCAGCACGTGGCATTAGCTTTGATTTGCGCAAATCAGGAAATCTATCCTTACGCAAATGTAACCAAACAAGATCTCCAGGTGCAAACACAACATGTTTTCTACCCTTATCTCCAGCAAGTTTATATTTAGCATTCATACGCTCAATGTTTTCCTTAGTTAACTCATGCATTTTTAAAATCAATTCAGCACGTTGTTTAGCATCAAAATTAACCTTCTCCGACGATGGAAGAGGCAACAAATCAATAGGTGAACGAGGTAGGAAACCATACACAACTTCAAAAGGGCACATCTTAGTAGTAGAATGCAATGAACGATTATAAGCAAATTCAATATGAGGCAAGCATTCCTCCCACATTTTCTTATTATTCTTCAAAACAGCCCTAAGCATAGTAGACAACGTTCTATTGACTACTTCAGTTTGTCCATCAGTTTGGGGGTGACAAGTAGTACTAAAAAGCAGTTTAGTCCCCAACTTAGCCCATAAACATCTCCAAAAGTGGCTAAGAAATTTAGTATCACGATCTGAAACAATAGTATTTGGCACACCATGCAAGCGAATAATTTCACGAAAGAACAAATCAGCAACATTAACAGCATCATCGCTTTTATGACATGGTATAAAGTGTGCCATTTTCGAGAATCTATCCACGAC